>NW_016912944.1:451345-746614 GCF_001483705.2 Eufriesea mexicana | reverse complement strand
CCTCATAAATTCTGCATAATGACGAATTTTATATTGATCATATTTACCATGGTAATTTCAATATTAAAAAGACCAATTCAAAGTTTATCCCAAAAGAAATGCGTTTCTTTTCTGCTCTTGGCATTCTATATCTTCTTCTCAATTATAAATTTATCTATTATTATGGTTCCTCAATTTTTCGCAATAAAAGGACAGTATTCCTTATCTTTATGTTGAATAATGACGAATTATGAATCTGTCATATCTAGGTTAGTGTAGAGTACCATTTCAGGAAGAAACAACGAATCGGCGATTGCCAACAAAAACAACTTATAAACCGATCAGTATTTTCTAGAAGAAAATGGAAAAGTTAATCTGTGACCGGCACGGGCGTGTGTCGCTTCGTGTTTGAAAGAGGGTTCAATTAGAGTGCGTCTTTAAGTGTTTTCGTTTCGTTATCCTGGAGTTCTTTCATTCGCTAAAATGGATCTATGTATTTTTAAATGGTGTTATCCTGTAATTGACGTTTTGTCAATTTATGGCGCCTCGACTCTAGCTTTCGCCATCCTACAATTTAGTTATATGTAATTTAGGCGTTTGGAAATTTAGTAATTTCAACGTTATGAATATTAATTCCGAATATTGGAAAAATGTTCTGAATGAAAATACTGAGAGATGGATCATATTACAGTATTATAAGAAAAATCGGGCTATTAAGAATACGAAATCCTTATTTAAGTGTTTATGAATGGACACTTAATCCATTGGAGGTTTAGCATTAAAAGGAAATATTCTTCATTCGTGTAGATATAAGGAATTGTAGGAAATAAATTTTTCTTTTATATATGACGAGGTAGAAATTTTTGTGAAAGTAAAGCATCCTGGAAGATAAGGAGGGAAATTGGAATGTTAAATTTGATATGGATGGACCTCTAAGTTTTACTTCCCTAGGTATCGATAAGGTTTGGAGAATGAATCGTAGGTTATAAGTAATTCACTTCTTAACTTTATCTTCCCAAACATTGTTATAACTTCTCTTGCAACAGATGTACAGTTAAGGTACTTTCAATTAGGACATTCCTTACTTTTGATCTTCTTTATGTAATTAATGCAATGTTGTTATGAATATTTCGAAGCCTCCCATTTTTCATTTTAATTTTCTTTTAAAACAGCGGAATTTTCCCGCTTTTAGACAAATATGGCATTTGGAAACCAATAAACATCATTTAGAGGCTAGAAAAGATTGTTCACAATATTTGATCATAATTCTACGCAAAACTGCACGCAAACACTGTATATATGAATAATATTAATACATCATACTGTCTGAATAAAACTCAAAATTGACAATTCTGGAAGCAATCACTGAGACTTGTCGCCCGAATTACTTATATACACGGTAAAATCATGCTGCACCAATTGCAGCATTGAATAGTAATTATAATAACATTACTCCCCGAGAGACTATATCTTAATTCAGAATAATTAAGACGACGAGTTTTCAAGATCCGGGAAACAAAATGGGCACGTATATTCTAGGGAATAAGCGTTACAGCAGAAAGCTCTGGTTAATGGTTCCTTCAAGACCGGTCCGAACCTATTCATTCGGAGCAGCCGCACGTACTCTATCCACTCATATTCCTTCGAATCAAGTGCCTATACGTGGGTTTTCCCCGCGTTGAGGGGAATTAATGATAGACACAACGCTTCGCTTGAAAATTGCTGGAAAGTGGCCCCTGAATATGCTTTGTTTAAAGGCAAACGCTGCTATGTCGAAGAGTGGAACACGCTCGCCGGAAACCATACTGGTCGCATGCATGCAAACGGTAATAGGGCCAAATAATTAGAACAACGCTCTAATGGAGCAGAGTGACCTATGGCTAGTCGACGGTTGGCTACGTAACTATTAGGATCGCCGTCCACAATCGGAAAATAGCAGTTCGTTAGCGATTGCCATGCGCTCTACCGAGACAACATTATTATGTTGCGGTGTCGTAATCTCCATATATGCCTCGAATGCATTTTCATATGGACATCTGTATGTCTAGCAACTTGTTTCTCCGTTCAATGGCTTTTCTTTGCATGCAACCAAGTGCAAACGTCGAATGACGCTAACGTAGCGCTTGAGCAGCTATAACTTGGTGAGGAGAGATTGGAGAATATCATTTGTGAGCACTATAGAAAGGGTAAAGCAGTACTCCCTCTATCTCCGGCCGAATTTTCGCTTGGATATTTTCGTGATGGGAGGCGGAGACGGGTTTTCGGTTAAAAGATTGGGGAAGCCTTATGAACCCTGTTTCTTTTAGAAACTTGTACCTGTACTCCAAATTAGAGAAAATTGGACTATTGTAGGGAAGCAATGGAATTTAATATACGATTTTTGACTGCTAGGAAATTCCTTTCCGAAAGATATTTCCATTAAACTCCGAAACTGTTTACTATTACTTTAAAGGCCAGATATAGTTTTACATGTTCATATTCAGTATGACTGGTGCATGTTGTTTGAATGAATCCTGTATATATTTTACCATACAAATTTTTAATTCGTAACATGACGATGGTGTACTCATCATTAGGTCTGAAATTTCTGTGAGGCGAAAATTTGCCCATTTACTTTCATGGCGTGACTTTAGCTGTTTTAAAAACCGTAATTTAACGTAATTGAAGAAAAGACATTTCTTTATTCAAACAATCAGTGTTCCAATTTTTACAAATTTTCAGCAAGGAGCTGTCTCTGTCTTCTTCAGTGAAATAGTCTAAATACAAATTCAATCCCGGGATGCGAGAGTAAGACTCACGAAAGCATGCAAACTATATACGTAGTGGCATATGGCGCTAACCGCTTACATTTTGATAACGAGACAACATTATTGCGAGTTTCTCATACTAAACACCATAAATATCAATTGCACCCGCATTAGGCTGAAATTATATGGAGCGTATTTTAACGCGCGTGAATTTTGAATAAATCTTAAAAATTGAAAAAGCATTTAGAATAAAATGGGTACGTAAGATGGCAATTAAAGTTCTGTAAGATCATTATACTCGGCTTCTCGTAAATGTATCAGGGTGTAAGGACTTAATCGAATACTGTAGAGAATTACCATTAATTCGTACATTAAACCTGCCCAGATCAAACCCAAAACCATTTGCAAACATTTTACTTGGTATTCCCCATTGAATCTATTGATGTTTTGGTGACATGATTGTGTGTCATTGAATCCAATACACGCTGAATTAACCTTCCTAGATTTTTTCAAATTCTTCTTGCCTATCCTCATACGTGGGACAATCAACCAGTGGTAGGTATAGCGTTAGATATCAAATGACGATGTATGGAATTTCGGAATAAAATATTTCCACGCGTTAACTAGTACCCAATGCCAGACACACTGCATTAAGAAATTTCGTCGAATTTTCAGCGTGGATTCTTCAAACCGCTATTTTTCCGCAATGACTAAGCCACCGGGGGGGACGTGTTGAATAGGATATCGATGAATCTCGTTCCACGGTCTAATTTCAATCCCTCCGCGACTACTCGCCAGCGTAGATGATTACTGGCGCTTAACGGAAGTGAGTAACGCGCGTATCCATCTGCCCTTACGACAATGTTTTACATTATCGGCATGATGCGGCCAGCATTTCAGCATTCTCCGGTTAAACGGACGCGCGAAAGAAGATACACGCCTCCGCGGACTTTATTCTAATGTATTTGGCACTCGTTCGAGTCGGAAAAACAAGAAGTCAAGCAGATACTTCTACGGGCAAGGATACCAGTACAGGCTACAGATTTGGTCTCGTGGAGCCATCGGTATGATCTTCCTTGCGTTAAAGATTCCAACGGCGACCTCTCCCTTGATATTCTTGGAAGACTTTTGCATTCACTTCCGTCCTATCATACACGGTTGCTTGTTACGGGAAGGTTTGGTTATACACACGCCTTGGGTTAGTTGCTGGATTCGTGGTTCTTGGCAATTTTGCTAAATACATTGAAGCGTTATTCAATTCGTCATTATAATTAATGATGGCTGGTGGATAGAATTTGCTGTGTAAATTTCTATTTCACAGTATTTTCGTTATTCAGAGCAAATAACATGCAATATTGGTTAGCTATACAGTACAATGCGGTTTGGTAGGCGGCACGGATTATTCTTCATTGTAGCAGCCTTTATTAATGTCTAGTTATTCACTTATTGCCTTATCTACACGGGAATAACCGATCTGAAAAATTAAAAGAAAATTGTTACAGTGAGGTACAAGGATAACGGTAACAAAGAAAGATAAAGGTAACATAAGGAAATAAAGATACGAATAAAGATATACAGATATACAAGGTGACGACATATGTATGAGTGTATGAAAAAGAGAATTCTTTACGTAGTCGTGTGATATAACAGCTGCTTCATAGATTGAGGATAAGTGTACTGCTTCATAGGCTAAATGTATATAAGGCGGGATAGATACTGTTAACATTAATAATCTTTCCATTGATCACTGAGTTGTACGCAGAAACTGTTTAGTGTCTTTGTACATGAAGAAAGCAGTATCGTCTTGAACAAAAGGATGGAACATTGATTGAAATTTTTCCAATGTATCAGAACAATTTACAGGGCTATTGAGAGCATTATAAACAAAAAGAATATCAGATATTTCCCTCGTTCCTTCTAACGTTGTTGAAATGCGTGATGCGGGTATGAATTCTTAGTTATGGCACGAAACTAGCTTGGGCTGTCTAATATGTCGAGAAGCTTAACGTAATAACAGGTTTCGTAGCTTTCATAAAGAGCTAGTGCGCAATTTAAAGTCAGGTGCACAGATTCATAGAGTTCCTTGTTGAATAGCTCGGAATACGGTTAAGTTTTGGATTTATGTTGTTATTTAGATTGATTTTACTTGTGTATTCTCATCCGACGCTATGTTATACTGAATAGTCTAGCCTAGTCGTATTCCATTCATTTTCTTAAGTAGTGCTATGCTGTCAGTTGGAACATGACCTTCTTCCATTGTGGATTACAGTTTATTGACTAAATTTTCAAATTTTCGCTCGGAATTGGAAATAACTGCAAGATTTTGAGGAGTTCTACATTTTTAGAGACAAATCGGGATCGTAAGTATACATACTTTATAACAAGGAAGCGTAGAAGTTGATAGCTCTCCAATGTCATCCCATTTTTAAATCTCACTATAATATATAAACATTATAATGCAACTGTTTGCATTATATCGTTATAATATAGCTTCAACTGGATGGAAATATATTCGTATAGTCCCTAATGTATGCATATAAATCTAAAAATATTTAAAACTTACGGAGGGATGAATTTCCTAAATATCAATATAACTCAAATTCTAATTCTTGCCGACTTCATGAAGAACGCACGTTTATTTCTTCAGAGTATTTAATCGTACGCAGAATATTCTTCAATTACACTAATTCCGCTAGATTTATCACGATGGACAATAGGCTTTCAAGCTTAAAGTACGATTCTCTGAGCGAATTCCACCGAATAGTGGTAAATATGTTATGTGAGATTGCCAGCAGATGCCTCGTTCAGTTTAATTCTTATCCTGGTTAAAGAGAGTTTATTCCGTTTGCTTCAAATAATCATAATTGTATCGTGTTTCCTAGCTTTTACTGAAGTATTGAACATTTAGGGAGTGAGGTAAGCATATGTAAGGTGAAAATATGATTGTCGCGCTAAAGACAGTTTCGAAATGCATTCCCCTCGCTTGGATAGCAATTACTAGAATGCAGGTTCTACGAAGTGAATGAAATTGCGCGCATTAACTACTTAAAAATCGTCGGGCACGTCCCACGTGAAACACGATATAAACAATTTGCAAATGAAATTTTAATTGGCATGCTTGGTAATTTTATACGTGTGTCCCACGTCATGAATTGTTCCATTGAACGAAAGTGAAGCGAAATTTAGTTATAGTTAATTTAAGAAAACAGTTCTAGAAAACTAGTAAAAGCTATCGTTAAAGCTCTTGAATGCAAAAATTAAGACGGTAAATTGAGTTGAAAAATATTTCTTTTGGTGTTGATATAAACACCTCAAATATGTTATGAAATACATTCCAAGAAGAAAATTTGCGATTTCATTAGTATGGTTTTGTCTTTACGTGCGCAAGCTTGGAATAAGCTATAATTTTTTCCGAATATTAGTCGTAATCCGTGTAGCAATGTGAAGTAGCGTACAGTTAATTGAGAGGCGTGAGGACTCTCATAAAATTGAAGGACCCGAATTTGTAATGAATATTCCCAAACGAAGTAATATAGATACATTAGCAATGGCAAGGAATATTCGTATGCAAAAGGTACCAACCGAAGAATTGCTGTGCCAAACGAAACAATTAGGGCGATGGAAAGTTAGCGAGTAGTTTACTTACAGGTACCAGGATGATAATATAAAAACAAAATACTATGAGGGCAAAGTTCACAAATAGAAACCCAGGGTCAGGTCCATACTGAATTGGCGAAAGGTGATCTCATGATACGCGCAATGTTAGCATGCATGTCTAGATTAAGTGACGAACATATGTAATAAGTAACTGATATAGAACCATCTTCACGCGAAATAAGGAAATGAAGTGCTCGTGAATTTATATCTCCACTTCAGAATAAATGGCAGCACGCGCAATACGTAACTACGTAGGAGAAGTCTTTCGAGTAGATACGTGCCCATCGCGAAAACTTTTCGAAGCGCAAGTGGTCAATAACCATAAACGTGATGCCCAAAGCAGCAGCGTGCCGCGAGGACCATCATTGGAGGGCGAAGAGCAAGGATCGTGAGACGAGAATAGCGTGATCGGTGCGCGAGCAGGTCCATGCTACTTCCCACGCCGCTATGGCCCCATCATACGGTTTTGTTCAGTCGGATGCTGTGCACTCGGAAACGAGACGTGTCATCTCGGCCATTGCAAGTGGCTTTGGCGCTGGAGAAGCTGTTGTACTCGTCTCGCGACCTTGGCATAGCATGGTTATAGTACGTCCGCTATTGGATCACGCTTATGCTATAGGTTCTTGTGTTTATGGAGTACAAGTCGTTTATTGAATCTCTCTCGGGCTATAGATTCTTAAATTTAATGAGTAAGGTACAGTTAATGCGGCGCGCAATACCTATTAGTAAGGTTTGGCAGCCGACACAAATGCAATCAAGCTGCGCTCAAATTGCGTGAAGTGTGTGATATTAACAAAATAAAGATATTCGGTGCAGATCTGAATCGGTAGTAAAACTTTGCAACAGAAAATCAAAAGTATTCCCAAGATTCACTGAAACTGAAATCAAATTGCGCCGAAATTGCAGGAAATTTGTGATATTAATAAAGCAAGTATTCCTGTGCAGCTATAAACCAGGAGCAAATATGCGACAAAAAGTAGCATATATTCTTAAATTTCGCTGCAACAGTGATCAAGCAACACTGCATTGCTGGACATGTGTGACATTACTAAAATGGCTTTATTTTCTTGCAGTTCTGGAGCAGTAAAGGAAATACACAGCAAAAACAATTATTCTAAAAGTGCGCTGAAACTGCAATCAAACTTTGCTGAAAATGCATGAAGCTTGTGTTATTCAGTGAAATAACGCTATTCTGTGTTGTTTCGAGCATTTCTGCAGCTGTAGTAAGACTACATCGCGCAAGAATCGATAATTTTATAAAAAATCGCTTCAGCTGATTTCAAACTGCGCTGAAAAGGCATGAACTGTGTGTTATTCAATCTATAGCGCTACCCATTCGGGAATTGCTGAAGAACATGGATGAGCAGGGAATTGGACATTACAATGGCTTTAGAGCTATGTTCATGGCTATAGTCAGTAGCGTATTGTCAATAGTTTATATCTCCAGCTACAATTGTTATATCATTTGAACATTCTGAGAATCTCTTCAGAATTAAAATCCTCAGTGAATAGATTAACACAATGGTTATAGTTCTGTATCAGTGGCTGTACACAGTACCGTGTAGTCAACAGTAACGTACTCTAGACGAAATTGATCTATACATTTACTATCATAGAGTAGCTGTAGAATTCAATTCATCATTGAATAGACCAATCCGTCGGATATAGTTCTGTGCTGATGGCTATAGTAGGTAGTGTATACACATTTGTCAACGTCCCTAGCGACAGTTGCTCTATCCATTGAAAATTCTATTGTTTCTGAGCAACATAGTGCATCACGGAATTGATCAATCCGCTTGCTGTAGTACTGTGTAAATTTCTATTCTCTGTAATGTATTGGCATTTTCCGGTATCTCTAGCTGTAAATGACCAATTCATTTATCTTTCTATAACTACAGTACAGCTTTGATGACTAGGAATAGATTCGTCCAATGGCTATAGTACCGCGTTGGTGGCTATAATCAGAACTGTATTGTCACTTGTTAATATCCCCTGCTGTAATTGATTTATCACTTGATCATTCAAGAATTGCTAAAGGACTCAGATTACCAGCGAATTGAATAGTCCAAAGAAAATAGCACTGTGTAGACGGCTACACTCAGTACTGCATTGTGAAATGTCTATATCACAAGTTACAATTTATCTATCCAGTTATCGCTCAAGAATTCCTGTAGAACTTAAATCATCAGTGAATAGACTTTTCCAACGGATATAGCCATGATATGATGTCTGTTGCTGGTAACTTATTGTCAAGTTGAAGTGTCGTTAGCGATAACTAATCCAAGAATTGATAATTCCCGAGTTGCTATAGAATTGACGTTATCGGTACATGGGTTATTCAAATAGCTACAGTACTGTGATGGTGGCTGTACTCATCACTGCATTGAAAATTCTAAATATACGTAACTATAACCGATCTATCCATTGATCCATCTAGAATCACAATACAACCCACACGAACGGAGAGTAGGATAATACGACATCTTTAAAACTCTGCAGATGGCTCATCGCAGTACTGCATTGATGTACACATGCTGCAGGATTATGAAGATGGCTATACTCAGTACTGTATTGACATATGCCGATATCTCCTGCAAAAATTGCTATATCCGTCGATCATTCTATAGTTGCTATAGTGTTTAAATCATCCATGAACAGGCTAATCCACCGGATAAAGTGCTCTGTCCGTGGATGTAATAAGTATCCTACAGTCATAACTGAACGACACACTGATTATTCTAGTATCGCAGTGGAATGTAAATCATGAGTGAATATATTAATTCAACGGCTGCAATGCTTTGTTGGTGGATATTCTAAGGACCGTACAGACAACTGGCCTAGCTAAATACTAGCCCATAAATTGATAATCCTCGAAAGGCTGGGAATTTAATCATCAGTGAGTAAATTTATACAACGGCTACACTACAGTCATGATGGTTGTACTCAGTACTCAGTTGTTAGATGTTAATGTCTCCAGCGATAATGGATCACCCTCTTTCTTTCTAAAACTGTTATAGTATTTCAAACATCGGCGAACATATCACTGTAAACGAAATACCATAACGTTCATAGCAACACTCGGTGATGCACTGTCATTGACAAATATCACTACTGATATCCGTATTATCCATTGACGATTCTAGCGTCGATGCTGTGTTTCAATCATCAGACAGCTGATTAACCTACGCCTACAGTACTCTATCCGTAGATTAACTAAGTACCGTACTGTCAACTGTAAACGTCTCAAGACATAGGTGATCTATACACTCACTATTCTGGAATGGCAGAGGAGTTTCTGGCATTAGTGAACAAATTATTCCAACGGCTAAGTACAGTCATTGTAGCTGGAGTCAGTACAGTGTTGTAAATAGTTAATATCTCGAGCTATAATGGATCTGTTCCATGTAATTCTATAGTTGCTATATCATTCCATTTATCAGTGAGCAGATTAATCCGACAGCTACAGAGCTCTGTTGGTGCATGTAACGTATACCGTAATGCCAATTGTAACCATCTCTAGTGGTAAGGGTTCTATACATTAATTATGCTGGAATTGATGTGGAATTTAAGATATCAGTGAAGGAATTAATCCAGCTGCTACAGTACTGTGACGATGGTTATACACAGCAAGGTATTGACATATGACAACGTCTCTAGCGAATATTGCTCCATCCATTGGTCATTCTACAGTTACTAATGGACATAGATTATCAGCGGACAAAATAGTGCAATGGACATAATGTTGTGTAAACGGACACACACATTACTTCGCAGGCATTTCTCAATATAACTTCCGATGTCTGATCCATCCGTTGATCGTTCTGGAACTGCTATGGAGCCTGAATCTTTAGGGGACAGATTTTCCCAGCTGCTGTAGTGCCCTGCTTGTGGATGCACTAATTATCGAAATGCCAATTCTAAGTATCTCAAGCAGTAACTGATCTAGACGTCGATTATGCTGAATGGCTATGGAACATAAGTCGTCAGTGACGAAATTATTAGAATGTCTGCAGTACTGAGCTGAAGACTGTACTGTGCTGTTTTGTCTGTTGCCAATACCACGAGCGCCAATGGATGTGTCTTTTGTCATTCTAGAATTGATATAGTATTTAAATTATCATTGAACAGATTAGCCGAACGGCTATAGTGCTCTGTCGGGGGATGTACCAGGTACCGTACTGCCAATTATAAATTTGTCAAGCCACAGCTGGTCTATACATGAATTAGGCTGGAATGGGTGTGGAATTTCAATCATTAGCGAACAAATGAATCCAATGTCAAGAGTACATTGATGATGGCCCTAATCATTACTGTTTTGGAAATTGCTAATGTCTCGAGCTACGATGGATTTGCCCTCCGTCATTCCAGAATTGCGATATAATTTGTATCATTAGTGAAAGTATTAACCAAACGACTACAGCGCACTTCTGATTGCGACACAGAGAAATATATTGACATATGCTAAAGTCTCCAGCGACAACTGCATTATCCATTGTCAGTTCTGCAATTGCTGATGGACATACGTGACCAGCGGACAGATTATTCTACGTCTACAGTGCTATGTTTATGCCCATACACAGTGCTGTATTGACGTATGTCGCTGAATCCAGCGGAATTCGCTATAACCACTGATAATTCCACAACTGATGACGTACTCATATGTTCATTGTACATAATATTACAGTGGCTATAGTATTGTGTACTCGGCTACACTCGATACCGTACTGTCATTTGATTATATCTCTACCGATATTTAATATATCCGTTGATCATTTTATAATTGCTCTAGAGTGTAGGTCATAAGCGTACTGACAATTCCAGCGGCTACGGTGCTCTGGTGGTGGATGTACTCAGCATCGTACTGTCAAACGTAAATATCTCCAGTCATAACATTTCTACACAATGTGATGGTCACTGTACTCATTACTGCTACGTCAATTGCTAATATCATGAGGGATAGCCGAACTGTCTTTTGCATATTAGAATTGCAGGAGAATTTAAGTCATGATTGAATGGATTATTCTATCAGCAAGAGTGGTCTGTTGGTGTATGTACCAAATAACATGATGTCAAATGCAAATATCTCTGACTATAACGGCTCCATTCATTGGTTCTTCTGGAATTGTTGCGGAATTTAATTCATCGGTGAAGAAGTAATAAAACTGAAGCAGCAATGCGTTGTTCACAGCAGTCGGTCCTGCTAATTCAAACTATATTGTCTCGAGAGAAAATGTGTCATCCTTTTTTCGCTCTAGAGTTACTGTGATGTGGATACTAAATCATCAGTAAAGAGATTAATCTAACGGCAACGTATCACTGCAGATGGACGAACTAAGTACCTTACTGACAACTGTAAATATCTCTACTAATAACAGTACCATACATTCATTATCCTAAGATTGCTATAGAGTTCATTCATCCGTGTACTGATTAATGAAATGTCTTCTGTGCTCTGTTGATTGTTATGCTCAGTACAGTATTATCTTATGTCAAATTCTCCATCGAAAGCTTGTCTATCCATTGATCATTCTACAATTGCTGTAGAGCGCATACGTTTAGCGAGCAGATCAATCAAATGGCTGTAATATTATGAAGAAGTCTGCACTAAGTACTGAGTTGCCGCTTGTCAATATCCATACCGATAAATGTTATATCCCCTTATCATTCCAGCTCTGCTATAGAGTTTATATCATCAGTGAATAGATTTATACAACTGCTTCAGTGCTCAGCTGGTGGATGCACTGAGTGTCGTAAAGTCAGTTGTAAACATATCTAGTTACAACCTTTCTATATACTTAATACTCTGGAATTGCCGAGGGTTATGCTTCATCGGTGAACAAAATAATCCAACGTCAGGAGAAATGTGATGATGGCAGTCCTGAGAAATTTGTTGTGAATTGTTGTTGCCTCAAGCCATAATGTACATATCTGTTGCTATTCTATAATTGCTACAGAATTTATATCGTCAGTGGACAGACTACTACTACGGCAACAATGCCCTGATGGTGGATGTTCTAAGTACCATACCGTCAAACGTTAAGATCTCCTGCAACAACTGATTTCTCCATTGATAACTTTCGCGTTGCTATAGAATACAAATCATTTGTGAAGAAGATAGCGGCTACAGTGCTCTGTTTACTTATGCTCTTAGTGAGGTAAAGGCAATAGTCTCCAGCCATAACTGATGTCTATACTGATGTCTAGATTTGCTGTGTAATTGAAATCATGAGTGAACAAATTAGCCCAACATATATATTACAGGAAAGATGGCTGTTCACAGTACTGCTTCCTCAAGTGATAACATCTCGAATAATTACTTAAATGATAACGTCAATAATTGCTACAGGGTATAAATCCCCAGAGAACTGATAATTTAACGGTTACAGTGATACGTTGACGGATGTACTATACACCGTACTGTCAGTTGTAAATTTCTGTAGCCATAGCTGACCTGTATATTGATTATTTTAGACCTGCTGTGGAACTTAAACCACCAGTGAACATAGTAATAAAACGACGGCAGTGCTCTGCTGATGGCTATTCTCAGTACGGCATCTACATATGTCTATGTCTCCAACGAAAATTTTCCTATACATCGATCGTTCTGAACTCGCCAAAGAACTTAGATTGTCAGCGGACAGGTCAATTCAATGGCCATATTGTTGTGTAGATAGCTAAACTCTGAACTGCACCTTGACTTCCCAAGATCAGTGCAGATATTTGATCTATCCATTGATCATTCTACAATTGCTATAAGGGTTAAGTCATCAATGAACTGATTAATGCAACGACTGCAGAGCAGTGTTGGTGTACGTAATAAACGCTGTACTACCAATTGTATATATCCCTAGCCATAACTGATCAATATATTGATTACGCTAGAATTGCTGTGGAACTCAAGGCAACAGTGGACAAATTAGTCCAACGGATACAGAACTGCGACGTTGTCTGTTGGCGGTACTGCATTGCCACTTGCTAAAGTCTCGAGCGATAATGGAACTCCCTTTTGTCATTCTAGGACAGCTATGGAATATAAGCCATTAGTGAACAGATTAATGGAACTGGTAAAGTGCTCCCTTGCTTGCTGTACTCAATACTGTATTTACACATGTCAATGTCTCCAGGGACAATTTCTCTCTTCACAAACCATTCTACAGTTGCAGAGGAAATTAGGTGATCAGCTACCTGATTAACACAACTGCTATACCGTTCTGCATATGGCTACACGCAGTACTGCATTTTCAATTTTCAATACCATTCACGTTATTCAAGATATCCTGTTATCATTCTGAAACAGCAGTGTAACGCAGATTATCATAGCATTTCTTGACAGAGTGGCTGTAGTAATGCGATGATGTATATACCCTGCTCTGCATTTTCAGTAGTCAGTGTCTCCGAACATAGCTGACAAAATATTCGATAATTGAAGAAAAGCTGTCGCATTTAAGTCATCAGTGAACAGATGAATGCAACGGCTGCCGTGCTCCATTAGTCAATGTAATTGGTACTGTACCGTAAGCAGTAAATATCTCTTGCCAGCACTGATCTGTACATCGATTATGCCAGAATGGCTGTTCAATATTTAGTCATATGTGAGTAAAGCTGAAACAACGGCTACATGTGTTGTGGTGATGGGTGTACTCTATTGTCAATGCTTACTATCTTGAGGTATAATTGACATACCATATGTCATTCTGGTACTGCCACAAAACGCAAATCACCAATGCATATATATATGCACAATGGATACAGTTCTCTGAAAATTGCTATACGCGCTACTGTAGTGTCAAAGCATACTATCTCGAGCGATAACTAGTATTTCTATTGTCATTCTAAGATTGCTACTCAATTCAATCATTTCGGTACAAGTACCACCACAAGACGGCGTCCCCGGAACGCTCCATGCTTATTACAGGCGTCGTTTGACGACGGCCCTGGAACGTCGACTGTGTACTACCGTCACCTGTTGGCGGTATCCACAAAATGACCTGTGGATCCTACCGTCGCCTATTTGTGGTAACTACGAAACATTCTCTGAGCCTTATCAACGCAGAGCCTAAAATATGCAGCTATGGCAGGTTATGTGTATAATAATACTCCCTACAGTACGCATTACTGTACCGCCCCTGTTTAAAATTCCGGCTGTTCTAACATTTCCATTACATATTTTAATACGTGAAATGACGCTTCCTTTGTTCCGTTCGTCCCTTTGTTTGGGACAGACCGCATATCTAAATGTGAACTGTCACACGTAGTAGCACTGATAGTTTTGCCATTCATTGTTCTACATTAATAATTCTTATTTTTTATCCTATGTTCGTGATAATGGTACAAATTATTTATATCAATGCCATTTACCTTAATTAATATACTGCGAAAATGGAAATGTGATTTTAAAGAGTTAAGCGTCACACAGGTCTTGTTTGCCTTTCCCTCTTATCCGCGATATAAGATTATGTCAAAACCGGCTTTCGGCCGAGAATTAGTGTAGGTTATCGCGCTTTCGCGGCTGACTGTGGCGTACAGTGCAGCCGCCGTTGTGGAATATTACCGCGTACAACGGACCGCGTTTCTGCGGCCAACTCCTCTATACCGAAAGTGTTAAATCCTTTGAATAAGTTGATCCAACATCTGTAGTACCTCTTTGGTTACTGCACCCTGTTCTGTATTGTCAACTGTCAATATTTCTCGCGGTAATTAATCTATCCCTTAATCATACCATAATTGGAGCAGAAGTAAGGTGATCATTGGGCAGATTATTCCAATAATTATTAATTATTATAATAATTCCCTCGAGATATTAGCAGTTGGCAAAAAAGTACTGAGTACAGCCACCATCAGAGCATCGTAACGGTTGAATAGCTATGTTTACTGTTAACATCTGTTTCAAAGCAATTCTAGGATAATCAATGTATTGTATGGTTATGGCTAGAGGCATTTCCAACTGATTGCACGGTATGCAGTACATCATCCAGCAGAGAACTGGAGCCTCTGTATTAATATGTCCAATGATGATTTCGATTCCATAGCTATTCCAGAATGACAGAAGAGAGATCCGTTGTCCCTCAAGGTATTTACAATTGATAACGTAGCGATGAGTACCGTCGTTATCGCAGTACTATAGGCGTTGGAATACTTTGTTCACTGATGATGAAATTCGAAAGTGTCAGTTGAAATATGTATTACTTTGACCACAGCTACGTCAATGACAGTGTACAGAGTGAGTTGCCAGCTAAGTTAGAGTAGTAGGAAGATCTTCCGCGAGGCGCCCTTTACGTCACGCATGCTTGCTTGTGTCTGGAATCATGGAAGCAGGGTGAGGATGTAGCGTCGTCTTAATGTGTTAATATATCACATGTTATTTGTGACATCGAGAGATGCAGATGAGAGCATATCATCCTAATAGTACTAATGATAAATGCTGTTAAAGGATGTACAGGTATTATGTGCTTACGGACATCATTTATTAACATGGCAGCAGCCCGTTGTTTCCATCACGGCCTCGGTGAAGAACGTTATGAAGCCATATGGAACAGCGAGTGACATACAGTGAAACATATTTAGGAAGAATACGGAATGAGAATAATTAGAAATATAAAGCTACTGAAGGAAGAGGAAAAAAGGGAAAATGAAAAAAATGTAAATAAGGAAAGAAAAAGGAAAAGTTCCGGAGATGATGCTGCAAAGATACCAATTTTTGACGGAGGTGGTTGTAAAATATGGAAAAAGTGTATTTCACTGTATCTGAAATAGTAAAAGTGCAACTAACCGGCTTCAGGTATAACGTTAACAACAGGAAATGAAACTGACTGGAATAATTAGAAATTAGGAGTGATGTATTGTATATACGGTAGCGTATAGAAAGAGTAACTGGTGTTTGTGGGAGAATATAATACGGCGAATGGAATCATGGATAAATCTGATGAATTGTATCTACAAAACTCCGCAGCACTGCAAGTAAGCACCAGAAATAGTTTGGATTGCATGAGATTGAAATATTACGACGATTCAATTCCATTCTTTATGAGTTTTGTGATAACAGCTAATGAATTGTAGAGTGCAGGTGCTGAAATCAAGGAAAGTGAAAAACTACATTATATGCTGAGAACGCTACCCGAATCACTGCGCTACGTTTGTAATTTAATGGGCACAATGAATACAAAGTATCGCGCTTGTGGGTTTTTGAAGAGCATAATTATCATGTGCGAAACCTAAGGTCCATCAGAATATGGCAAGAAGATTTTGAGGATGTTTAAAGTCGATAAGAGGATTATAAAGTGCCATTAATTTGGAATAGATGGATACATAGCACGAAATTGGCAAAATAGGAGTAGACCAACTAGCAGTGGCGGTTGTCATTGGTAAGGAGGTGACAGACATCCCAGGCAACGACAATCTGCTGATCAAGAAATTCGAGCCCCAGGAGGTCGAGGTTGTTGTCAACGTGGACGAAGTAGGAACCAGAGAGGTCGTGGCAGGTGTTGGTAGACGTGCCATGATGGAATGGGTCCACACGATGCCAGGTACTCATAGAACGGCAGAAACTACGTTCAAGGAACAGGATTCTTTCTGAATCACGTTCAACGAGAAGAGAATGGGAATAAATGTTTGAGTGATAAGAATGCGTATAGTTGTGTGACATTGAAAATGGATTGGATACTAGATAGTGGACCTCCGGTTCATATTGTGAATTATGATTCTTATTGCTCCGAGAATGTTACATTAAAAAACGCCATAAATGTCATGATTGGAAAAGATCGAACACTTAAAGGGATAAAAGTAGGAAGAATTGTTACTTTTAATAAAGCTTAAAGACAGAAAATTAAGATAACGACATCCAAAGAACTTTATGTAAAGGAAATGGATAGAAATTTACTTTCTTTTGCGAGAATAACAGATGAGAATAAAATTGTGTCGATAGGTAATCCTTCGAAAATCTATGATAGGCATGGAAAATTAATTGGAATTGTTCATAAAGAATATTCTACAAAGTCAGTAGCTGTATAGATAGAAATCGAACTTATGCTAAAAGCGTTGAGAAGGTGACACAGAAGGAAAAATTATATCGAACCTTAGGCAATGTAAATTTTAATTACTTAAATTTGGTGCGACAGAAAAGACTAGTTGAAAGAATGCCAGATAATATGTAGCATAGTTTTCTAAAATGGTGGACATGCATTCATAGCAAAATACACAAGTTGCCATTTCCAAACAATAGAAGTAGGTCAAGTAAAATTATTGAGTTAGTACACACAGATATAAATGCTACTCATTATACCGCGGGATATGATGTATCAAAGCATTTCTCAACTTTCATTAATGATTTTAGTAAATCTACTGTAATTTATACATTGAAATCGAAGATTGAAGCTTATGATTACTTTATAGAATATATAAACTATTCAGAACATTTAACTAGCTGAAAGATAAGAAGACAAAGGTGTGGTAATGGAATGGAATACATTAATGATGAAATGCGTAAATTAATTCGAGAAAAGGGTATCCTCTTTGAGCCTTCTCCACATTATGTTCATGAACTGAGCGGAACAGCTGAGCGACACAATATGACTGTAATGAATTCGGCTAGATGCTGACTCTCCGATTAGAAAATAAATATTAGATATTGCCCTGAAGTAGTAAAAGCTGCTGCATACCTGAGAAATATGGTTATAATAATTACCATAGGAATGAAGACTCCTATCGAAATAATTTTCAAAGGAAGCCCAAATATTGGAAGTTTGAAATTGTAAGCGATAAGGGTATTCACATGGGTACCAAGGATTGAACGAATGTCCAAGTGGTATGGAAATGCCGATGCTGGTATATTGGCAGGGTTCGAAAATACTGGTTATTGAGTCCCAATTTATAATATAGTTACAGTTGCTAGACACGTAGATACTGCAGAAGATGAGAAATTAGTATTATTTAATGGAGTAGATGTATCCGATGGTGACTCGGTAGAGAACGCGGGTGAAGAAACTGAGACTGAAAGGGTTCATGCAAATGTGGTGAAAAACAGTGAAAATTGAAAACTTGTTAGCAATCATAAAAATGAAGACGAGAATCTTACCCAAATTGAGGCAGAAATGAGAAGATCCGTAAGTCAAACAAAACAACCAGAGAGATGTGACTATAAATCCTACTGTATATATGTAAGTCTTCCAAGTGCAGATATCCCAATAACCTATGACCAAGCGCTAAATGGTGATGAATTTGATTTATGGAATGAGGCAATGAAACGCGAGTTAAATAGATTAGGAAAAATGAAACTTGGGAACTGGTAGACAAACCGGAACACAATAAAATTTTTGACTTAAAATGGGTTCTTGCAAATAAGGCTGATCGAAAGAAGCAAGCCTGGTTGTATGCGATTTCCATCAAGATGTGGTACTGGAAGAGCTAAATACCCCAGGGGCGAAATTACCGTCAATAACGTTGTTTTCATCATATTGTCATAATTATCAATTAACAATAACACAAACGGATGTGGAAACCGCATTCCTTACCGGAAATGTAAAATCTGAAGTGTTTGTTAAGCAACCAATAGGTTATGATGACATGAGTAGAAAAGTATACAAATTGTGAAAAGCGTTATATGCATTACGTGAAAGCACTGGATCCCGGCATGAATGCTTTAACGAATACATTATAGAACTAGGATTTCGTAGAAGTGAGGATGATTTATGTTTATACATGAAAGTTGAGGAGAATGAACGAATACATTTAACTTTCTTTGTAGACGATTTAATAAATTGCGCAAGAAACGAGGATACACGTAAAGAAATCAAAGCCAAATTGTCGAAAAGATTTGTAATGAAAGATTTATGCGAAGTGAAACCTCATGTGGGTACAGACACAGATTACGATTGTAAAAAAGGTGTCATGGGACTCGACCAGGAACATTACATTGAGAACTTAGCAAATGGACACAAAATTGAGAACAATAAATTATATACTACACCGTTGTAGCAAAATTTGGAACTGGTATCATCACGGCCTCAATTGGAATGAAATCTATATAAATCTAATTGGAGCATTATTGTATGTTGCTATTGGATCACGAATAGTCATTAGCCATAGTGTTAACTATTTAAGTCGATTCCAAATTTGTTACGATGAATCTCATTTTAAATATGCATTAAGTGTTTTGAAATATCTTTGTCTTGCACGAGAAAAAAAATTAACATATCAGAGACATATGAAGGTAGAAGTAATGGATTGCGATGTTGATGCTGATTTGGCAGGACGTAAAACAGATAGAAAATCAAATGCTGGTTACATTATATAACTATTTGAAAATGTTACATTTTCGAAGTCGAGAAAACGATGGAGTGTTACAAAATCATCCACAGCTGCTGAACATGTAGCGCCTTCAGAGGCAGTTAGCGAGATAAAGTTTTTAAAGTAACTGCTAAAGCATTTCGATGTACAGATTGAAAAGCCAATAAAAATTAGTGAAGTCAATTCAGGTGCAACCGCAATATCGAAAAACCGTAGTTTAACGGAAAATTCGAAATATAATGAAGTACATTATTATTTCGTACATGAATGCTATGAACATCTAGAAACGGACATTGTATAGGTTGATTCAGGAAACAATGTAGCCGATATTTTGTCGGGAGCGTTAGGAAGAAATGAGTATGAAAAATTTATATCAGTTACAAGATTAAGTTAAGTTGCAAAAATGGCAAGTTTAAGAACCTTGATAGGAGTGTAAAATTAAGAAATTCAAAATTAAGGAGGTGTGTTGAGATATGTAAAACTTTGACTGCCGCTACGTACATGATTGTGCATAGTGTGAAACGCCCTCTATGCTAGAGTAGTAGGAAAAACTCCCGCGAGACGCGCTTTACGTCACTCACGCTAGCTGCGGCTGGAAGCATGGAAGTAGAGAGATGATGTAGCGTTAATGTGCTAGTAAATCAGCATTTATTGGTGAAATAGAAAGTTGTATATTATAGAATCTCACCCTGATGACACAAATAATAAACGCAAATAAAGAAAGTGTGTATATTTTGTGCTTACGGGCCTCATTTGTTAACAGTAACTACGGATCTACATATGTATATTGCGGTAATGGATAGTAATACTTACAACTGTCATTACGGCATACTGTACATATTTCAACAGAACACAGATGCCGTTGGATTAATCTGCTCACCGACGATGCATATTCCACAGCAACTCCAGAACAAGAAATGCAGGTCCACTATCATTCGAGATATTAACAGTTGACAACACTCAACTGCGTACAGCTATCATCACAATACTGTATCCGTTGGCCTAATTCGTTCACTAATGACGTAGATTCGAAAGTGATTCTTGAATAATGAATGAATAGTGCGGTTAAGTCTTGAGATATGACCAATTGATGGTACTGACAGTAAATTCACCGGTAGAGTACTGCAGCGGCTGTATTAATCCGTTCAATGATGACATCGATTTCATGGAAATTCTAGAATCACAAGTATCAAATCCATTATACCAAGGGATATCAATTGGCAACACAGTACTGAGTAGAGCCATCATCACAGTGGTGTCGCGGTTGAATGACTTTGTTCACTGATAACATCAGTTCCAAAGCAATTCTAGAATATTCAATGTATACTGCGGCTATGGCTGGATGTATTTGCAACTCAGAGTTATGTATTTAGTACATCCACCGGAAAAGCACTGCCGCGGCTGTATTAATATGTTCGCTCATTTTTTCCCTTTTGTACTTATTCTTCAATGATAAATTACGGATCCACTATCCCTTGCTATATTAACAATTGGCAATGCAGCACTGTGTACAGCCATCAACAATGTAATGTAGGCGTTGGACCACTTTGTTCACTGATGATGTTGATTACATAGCATTTTCGGAAAAATAAACGTACATTACGGATACTGCTTGAAGTATTTCCAATCGACATTACGGTACGTCGTACATTTACTAGTAGATTACCGTTGCCGTTGGATTAATCCGTTCTATGCTAATATTAGTTATATAACAACATCAGGATGACAAAATACAGGTCCACTATCCCTCGAGACATAAGCAATTGACAACACAGTACAGATAACTGCCATCCTAACTGTAATATGGGCATTAGGCTACTTTGTTCACTGATAATATAAATTCCTATCTAATTCTGGAACAACCTATGTGTTTCACTGTTATGGCTAGTGGTGTTTAAAAATCACATTACTGTAATTAGTACATTTACCGACGTCGCACTGTTGCCGCTGGATAAAATTGGTCACTGAATGTGTATACTCCACAGCAGCTCTAGGACGCGATTTGCAGATCCATTATCCCTCGAGACATTAACAGTTGATAACAAAGTACTGAGTACAGCCGCCATCACAGTATTGTAACGGTTGAATAACTATGTTCACTTCTAACATCATTTCCAAAGCAATTCTAATATAATCAAAGCATTGTACGGTCATGGCAAGAAATAGTTCCAACTGACAGCCTGGTACACAGTACATCCCCCAGCAGAGCACTCCGGATGCAGTATTAATCTGTTCAACGGTGACACCGATATCATAGCAATTCTAGAATGATAAAATGCTTTTTCACATACCCTCGAAATTATAACGATTGACAACAAAGTAATGTATACATCCATCATCACAGTACTGTACCCGCTGGAATACTTGGCTCTGTGAAGATGAAACTTGATGATGATTCTGGAATAACCGTAGCTAATTCCGGTTACGGCTACAGATATTTCCAATTGTCAGTACGTTGGTCACTACATCCACCAATATTGCACAGAAGCCTTAGAATTATTCTGTTAGTGATAATTTAATTTCCGTAATAATTATAGAAAGACAAAATACAGAACGACTGCCCCTCGAGGTGTAAACAATTGACAACATCGTACTCAGTTCTGTCAAAACCACAACAATGTAGCACTTGGGCTACTTCATCCCCGCTGGTTTACTCTAGAATTTACTATGTATAGTGCGGTTATGGCTAGTGATATTTAGAACTGACAATACGGCGAACATTGCAACTTCCAACTGAGAAATATAGCGGTTGGATTAACCTCTGCACTGGTGATATACATTATACAGCTATTCAAATATTTAAAACGCAGATCCACCAACACCCGAGGTGTTAACAAACGACAGCACAGTACTGCGTACACACACTAACATGTTACTGTAGAATTTCAGTAGCAATGATCACTGCTGATGTAAGTTCCAGAGATATTCTTGAATTACCAACGCATGTTACGTTTATGGCTAGCGTCATTTCCAATTGACAGTATGGTAGTTAGTACATCCACAAGTACAGCAATGTAGCCGTCGGATTAAACTATTCAGTGCTGATTCAAATTCTCTACCATTTCTTGAAAGACAAATGCTGGTCCACTATACATCGAGTTATTTGTATTTGACACAACAGCATCCAATACCCCCATCGTCACACTCATGCAGCCGCTGGACTACTCTTTTCTCTGATAACGTAAACACGAATGTGGTTCTAGAGCAACCTATATATAGTGCGGTTAGGCCTATTGACATTAACTATTGACAGTACGGCATATAGTACGTCTACCAACAGATCACAGTTGCCGTTGGATTAATCTGTTCACTGACGATGTACAATTCAAGAATGAATATATAGCGTTTCTTATATCTCGATATATTAACAATTGACCACAAAGGACTGAGTACAGCTATCATTTCAGTAATGTACCCGTTGGAATGCTTTCACCACTGGTGTGAATTTCAAAGCATTCCTGGAATTATCAATTTATAGTACGGTTGTGGTTCGAGGCACTTCTAATTGACAGTACCGTACTTAGTGAATCCACCAGCAGGGCACTGCGGCTGCAGTAATAGTCTGTGCGATGATGATTTAGATTTTATGGCCATTCTTGAATGACAAAAGGCACTTCCACTATCCCTCGAGATATTGAGAGTTGACAACACAGTACTGAGTACAGCCATCATGAGAGTAATGAAGCCGCTAGAATTCTTTCCTCACTGATGACTCGAATACCAAAGCAGTCCTGGAAAGATCTGTGCATGGTGCATTTATTTATTGCGATATTTCAATTTGACACTACGGTACATGTTATATCCACCAATGTAGCAGTGTGGACATTCGAATAGTCTGCTCTATGATGATTTATATTCTATAACAGCTCTATAAATGCAAAATACATATACACCGTCCCTCGAGCCATTATCAATTGACAACACGGTACTCAGAACAATCATCATCACAGTAATGTAGCCGATGGTCCTCTTTGCCCACTGAAGATGTAAATTCCAAAGTAATTCCAGAATGACCTGTGTATAGTACTATATGGCAAGTGATATTTGCGATTGTAGGTACAGCATTAAGTACTGCTTCCAGCGGAGCAGCGTTGACGTTGGATTAATCTGTTCACTGATGATTTATGTTCCACAGCAATACAAAAGACAGAAATGCAGGTCAACTATCCTTCGAGATATTTACTACTGACGCCACAGTACCGAGTACAGCCATGATCACAGTGTTGTAAACGTTGAATAACCTCGCTCACTGATAATGTCTGCGTCAAGTTAATTCTTGAATAACGTACGAAATACTATTGTTATGGCTAGAGTATTACAAATTGACATTACACTGTTAAGTACATTTGCCACCACAGCACTGTTGCCGTTGGATAAAATATGTCACTGAAGAGGTATATCGCACATCATTCAACGATCTAGATATGCAGGTCCATTATCCCTCGAGATACTAACAAATAACATCACAGTACAGAGTGCATTCATCATTACAGAGATGTTGCCGCACAATAACTACGTTCACTGCGGGTGTATGTTCCAAAGCAATTCTGGAATGATCAACGTACATTACGGTTACGGCTTTAGATACTTCCAGTTGACAGTACGGTACATACTACAACCACCAGTATAGCTGAATTGCCGTCAGATTATTCTGTCCGATGATGACTTAAATTCTATAACAATTCTAGAATGACGAAATACAGATCCACTGAACCTGAAGATATTAGCAATTTGGGACAGAGTACTGAGTACACCCACCATCACAGAAACGTAGCCGCAGGATTACTGTGTTCACTGATTATGTAAATTCGAATGAGATTTCGGAGTAACCAATGTATAGCGGAGTTACTTCATGAGTATTTGCAATTGACAGTGCGACATTTATTACGTCTGACAACAGATCTCCCTTGTCGTTGTACTAAACTGTTCACTAATGACGTATATTGCACAGAAATTCAACGACGAAGTATGGAGGACCATTATCTCTTATGATATTAAAAAATTACAACACAGTAACGAGTGCAGTAAACATGACAGAATTGAAGCCGTTGAATAACTTTCTCACTGGTGATGAAATTTCCAGAGCAATTCAGGAATAACCATTATATATTGCTGTTATGGCTTGAGGTATTTCCAATTGACAGTACGGTGCTTATTACTTCTGCCAGTATAGCACAGCGGTCGTTCATTACTCTGATCAATGATGATTAAATTTCCATGACTATTCTAGAATGACAGAGTACAGATACGCGGACCCTCGAGTTATTAGCAACTTACAACACAGTAATGGGTACACCCGCCATCAGAGTACTGTACCCGCTGGACAACGTTGTTCACTGAAAATGTAAATTAGAATGTGATTCTAGAATCGGCTATACATAGTGCGGTTATCGCTAGTGACATTTGCAATTGACAGTACGGATTTAGTTACGTATACCGACGGATCGCTGTTGTCGTTGCATTAATCTGTTCACTGATGATGTAAATTCCACAGCATTTCTAGAACAAGAAATGCAGATCCCTTACTCCTCGAGACACTAACAGGTGCTACACTGTACTGAGTACGGCCATCATTGATGTATTGTAGACGTTGGAACGCTTTGTCCACTGATGATGTACACGGCGAAGCAACTCTGGAATTATCAATGTATGTTACAGTTACTGGCAGAGGTGTCTAGAATTGACAGTACGGTACGTATTACATCCGCGTATATAGTACGCCAACCGTTGGATTGTTGTGTGCAACGATTATTTAAATTCAATAACAACTCTGGAATGACAGAATACATGTCTCAACAAATTATCCATTGACAACATATTTCCTAGTAAGCCATCCATCGCAGTAACGCAACCGTTGCACTGCTTTGTTCACAGATGATGTAAAGTGTAAAGCAATTCTGGAATGATCTATGCATATTACGGTTACGGCTAGTGATATATACAATTGACAGTACGGCATATAGTACCTCTTTCAACAGATCACTGTTGCCGTTGTGTAAATTATTTCACTGATGATGTATATACGGCAGCATTTCCAGAACGAGATATGCAGATCTATTTTCCATGGAGGTATTAAAAATTGGAAATCCAGTAATGAGTACAGCCATCGTCAATGTCCTGTAACCGTTGGAATACTTTGTTCACTGGTGACGTATATTCAAATTGAATTCAGGAATGGTCAATGTATATTACGGTTATGGCGGGAGATATTCCAAATTGACAGTACGTTACGTATTACTTCCACCAATATAGCCCTGTAGACGTTGGAGTAATCTCTTCAGTGATGACTAAAGTTATTTAGCAATGGTGGAATGACAAAAGATAGACCCACCGTCCCTCGAGTTGTTAACAATTGAAAACACAGTACACACTGCAGCCATCGTCACAGTAATTTAGGCGTTGTACTACTCTGTTCACTGATGATGTATATTCCTATGTAATCCCAGATTAAAATATGTATACTATTGTTATGGCTACTGACGTTCAGAGTTCACATTGCGGTAGATAGCACATATACGAGCACAGAACATTTGGCTTTGGATAAATATGTCACACAGCTTATATATACTATAGCAATTATATAACTAGAAATGAAGGTCCATTATCCCTCGACATAATAACATTTGACAATACAGGGCTGAGTACTGTCACCACCACAGTAATGTAACAGATGAAAAACGTTATTTACTGATAATGTCAGTTCCAAATGAATTCTGGAATAATAAATGTACAGTAAGGTCATGGCTAGAGTTATTTGCAACAGACGGCACGTTACTTACTTACGGTGACATCGATATCATAGCAATCCTAGTGCGACAAAATACAGATCCAATGCCCATGGTGATATTAAGAATTCACAACTGAGTGCTGAGTACCGACATAGTCGCATTGCTGTAGACGTTGGACATCTTTGATCACTAATGACGTATGTTCCATGGCAGGTCTGGAATAAGCAATGTGTGTTACGCTTATGGCTGGAGATATATCCAATTGAGAGCAAGGTGCTTATTACGTCCACCAATATAGCAGAGTATACGTTGGATTATACTGTTCAATAATGTTTTTAACCCTATAACAATTCTAGAACGTTATAATGCAGATCCACTGATCCTCAAGGTATTAGCAACTTAGAACACAGTACTGAGTGAACCCACAATCACAGATATGTAGCAGAAGGATTACTTTGCTCACTGGTAGTGTAAATTCGAATGTGACTCTAGAATAACGTATACATAGCGCAGTCCTCGCTAGTCACATTTACAATTGACACTACGGCTTTTATTACGTCTACCAACAGATCGCTTTTGTCGTTGCATTGATCTGTTCACTGATGATGTATATTCCACAGCAATCAAAGAACAAGAAATGCAGATCCCTTACTCCTCGAGGCATTAAAAAGTGAAAACACTGTACTGATTACGGCCAACACCGCTGTATTGTAGACGTTGGATCGCTTTGTTCACTGATGATATGCGCGGCGATACAATTCTGGAATTTTCAATGCATACTTCAGTTACTTGTAGAGGTATCTACAATGGACATTGCGGTGCGTATTACATCCACGAATGTAGAGCGCTAACCGTTTGATTGTTGTGTGCAACGATTATTTAAATTCAATAACAATTCTGGAATGACAGAATACATGTCTCATACTCTTCAAGACATTATCAATTGACAACACAGTTCCGAGTAAGCCCTCCATCGCAGTAATGTAACCGTAGGACTGCTTTGTTCACTGCTGATGTACGATACAAAGCATTTCCGGAATAATCAATGTATATTTCAGATATGGCAATTGATATCTACATTTGACAGTTCGGTACGTCGTACATCCAGCAGCAGAGCACTGCAGCAGCTCTATTATCCCCTTCAATTATGACTTATATCTCATAGCAATTCCATAATGACAAAAGACATATCGATCATCCCTCGCAATATTAACAATTCAAAACAGAATACTCAGAACGACCATCTTCACAATACACTAGCCGTTGGGCTCTTGTGTACACTGATGATGTAAATTACAAAGCAATTCTGGAATTATCAATGTACAGTAGTTTTATATCTTGCGATATTTCCAATCGACATTAAGTTACTTCACACATCCATTAATGTATCTCCGTTGCCGTTATATAAGCATGTTCAATGATGATTTATATTCTATGACAATTATAAAATGACATGATATAGGTCCATTGTCCCTCGCGTTATTAACAATTTACAGCGCAGTGTTGAGTACAATCACAATCACATTAATGTAGACATTGGACCGCTTTGCTCAGTGATGCTGCAAATTCGAAGGTAATTATAGAAGAACTTATGAATAGTACAATTGTGGCTAGTGACATTTAGAATTAACAGTGCAGCAATTGGTACATCTTATAGCACCTCGCCGTTGCGGTACGATTAATTTGCTCAATGAAGGCGTATACTCTACAGCAATTCCAGGGTGATAAATGAAGGTTCATTATCATTCGAGAAATTGAAAATTGACATCGCAGTACTGGGTACAGCCATCATCTCAGTAATGTAGCAGATATGCTGCTTTGTTCACTGATGGTGTAAGCTACAAAGCAATTCTAGTATTATCAATGTGTGTTGCGGATATGGCTAGAGACACTTACAATTGATAGTAAGGTACATACTACATCCACCAGCAGAGAAACGCAAACTCTGCATTAATTTGTTCAGAGGTAACCAAGTTCCGCTTAAATTCTAGATTGACAAATTACAGATCCATTATACCTCATGACATTAACAAATGACATCGCAGTACCAGCTACAGCGATTGTCACAGCAATGTAACCGTTCAAATGCTTTGCACACCGCTGATGTAAATTCCAAAAGCAGTTCTGGAACAATCAATTTATAGTTCGGCTATTGCTTGAGATATTTCCCACAAACAGCAGAGTACATAGTACATCCACCAGCAGAGCGCAGCAGCCCCTTTTATAACATGCCCAATGATGATTTCGATTTCATAGCATTTCTAGAACGACAAAAGGTAGATGCAATATCCCTCGCGACAGGAACGAATGACAACACAGCGCTGAGCACATCCATCATCTCGCTAATGTTGCCGTTGTACTGCTTTTACCACTGATGATGTACATCCGAAAGCAATTCTGGAATATTAAATTTGTGGTACGGATATGGCTAGAGAGATCTCCAACTGACAGTACGGTACGTAGTACGTACACCAGCAGACCACTGCAGCCGCTGCGTTAATCTTGTCAATGATGACATCGATTTTATAGCAACCCTAGAATTACAAACGACGGATACATTGACCCTCAAGATATTAACAATTGACAACACACTAATCAGGACAGCCATCGTCACGGTGCTGTATCCGTTGGACTACTTCGTCCACTGAGGACGCAGATTCCAAAGCTATTCTGGAATGATGAATGTAGAGAGCGTTTGTGTCGCGAGATATTTCCACTTGTCAGAACGGTACTTACTACATTCACCAACACAGCACAGTAGCCGTTATATTATATTGTTCAAGCATGATTTAAATACTACTTTAATTCAAGAAAGACATGGTACAGGTCCACTATCGCGCAAGACATTAACAATTAACAACACGGTATTGAGTAGAGCCAACAGC
This sequence comes from Eufriesea mexicana, assembly GCF_001483705.2. NCBI lineage: Eukaryota > Metazoa > Arthropoda > Insecta > Hymenoptera > Apidae > Eufriesea > Eufriesea mexicana. Next base: position 717,337 of record NW_016912944.1, on the reverse strand, counting down.
ACAGTAAGGTACACGTTGACTACTTTGTTCACTGACGATGCAAGCTTCCAAGAAGTACTACAATATAATATGCATACAACGGTTATGGCTGGTGATGTTTACAGTTCACAGTACGTTAATAAGTGCATCTATCAACAGAGCTCTGTTCCCCATGAACTAAATTAATCACTGGTGTCGGATACGCCACAGCAACTCTAAAACGAGAAAAGCAGGTCAATTATCCCTCGTGATATTAGCAATTGACAACACAGTACTGAGTAGAGCCATCATCACAATGTTGTAATGGTTAAACAACGCTGTTCACTGATAGTGTCAGTTCCAAACCAACTCCAGTGCAAATAATGTATACTACGGTCATGTCATGAGATATTTCCGAATGACAGTACGGTACCAATTACATCCACCATTATAGCTCTCTATCCATTGGATTAATCTGTTCAATGATGATATGAATTCTATAGCAATTCTAGAATGACAAAATACATTTCCGCTATCCGACGAGGTAACAATAGTTAACAACACAGTACTGAGTACTGCAATTGTCACAGTAGACTAACGGGTATGTAACGTTGTTCATTGACAATACATATTGCAAAGCTATTCTAGAGTTATCGGCATATAGCACGGTTATTGCTAGAAGTATTTACAATTGACTTTACGATACTTCCTACATCTACCAATAGAGCACAGTTGCCGATGGATTTATCAGTTCAATGGGTGGGTTCTATAACAAATCTTGATTGACAAACTACAGATCCATTATCCTTAGCAATATTAAGAATTGACAACAAAGAACTGAGTACAGGCAACATCACTGTGATGTAGCAGGTAGAATAATTTGTTCACTGATGACGTAAATTACAAAGCAATTCTGGAATAATCAATGTATATTAAGGTCGTGGCTTGAGATGCTTCCAACTTATAGTACGGTGCTTATTACTTCTAGCAATATAACACTTCGGCCGTTGGATTAATCTGTTCGGCTATGATTAAGAGAATATAACAGTTCTAGAATGAGAAAATACAGATCCACTATATCCCCAGCTATCGGCAATTATCAATAATGTACCTTGTACAGCCATCATTACAGCAATGTATACGTTGGAATGCCTTGTCTACTGATGATATAAATTCGATAGAGATTCCGGAATAATTAAGGTATATTGCGGTAATGGCATGAGATAATTCCAATTGAGTGTGCGGTATATAGTACATCCACGAGAAGAGCACTGCAGCCGCAGTAATAGTCTGCCCAGTGATGATACGTATTTCATAGCTATTCTAGAATGGCAAAAGGCATATCCATCATCCCTTCTGAAATTTAGATTTGCCATTACAGTACTAATTACGGCCACCGTCACAGTAACGTAGCCGTAGGATTTCTTTGTCCACTGATGATGTATATTCCAAGGCAATTACAAAATGGTCTATATATATTACGATTACGGCTATAGATATTTAAAATTAATGGTACGGTACCTAATATACGTTCACCAGTATAACGCTGTAGCCGTTGGTTTAATTTGTTAAATGATGAAATAAATCTTGAACAATTCTAGAATAACAAAGCACAGGCTCTCTGTCCCTCTGGACATTAACACTTGATGGCACTGTACCGTGTACAGCCGTCATCAGTGTATTGTGCAGGTTGAACTACATTATTCACTGATAATTCCGGGTACTAAACAATTCTAGAGTTATCCATGTAAATTACGGTTATGGCTAGAGATATTTAAAATTGACGGTACGGAACTTCGTTCATCTACCAGTAGAGCACTGCAGCCGCTATATTAACCTGTTCAGTGATGGTTTACATTTTATTGCTAATCTAGAATGACATAAGAGGGATTCACCATCCACCGAGGTGTTAACAATTGACGACATAGTGCTGGATGATGTGAATTCGATACCATTATCGGAATGATCAATTTATAGTACGCTAATGGCTTGGGATACGTCCAACCGAAAGAACGATACTTACTACAGTCACCAATATAGCACTCTGGCCATTGGATTATTCCGTTCAATGATGATTTACCATTTATAACAATTCTAGAATGACAATACACAGGTCCACTGAAAACCGAGATATTAGCAATTTACGACACAGTACTGAGTACACCCGCCATCAGGGTTATGTAGCAGCTGGACTACTTTGTTCACGGAAAATGTAAATTCGAATCTCATTATAGAATAACCTGTGTATAGTGCGGCTATGGCTAGTAACATTTACAGTTGAGAGTACGTCATTTAGTATGTCTACCAACAGATCATAGTTGCCGTCTTATTAACCTAGCCACCGGCGATGTATATTCCACAGCAATTCTGGAACGAGAAATGCAGGTCCATTACCTCTCGAGATATTAGGAACTGACGTCACAGTACTGCGTATATCGATCATCACAGTATTGTAGCTGTCGAATGTCTTTTACCGCCGGTGATGAAAATTTCAAGGCAACTCTAGAACAATCGTTGTACATTACTGTTATGGCTTCAGACATTTCCTATTCACAGGACGGTACTGATTACATCAACGAGTATACCACTGCCTCCGTTGAACTATTGTGATCATTGGCGATTTAAATCCTATAACAATTCTAGAATTACAAAATACAGGTCCACTGTCCCCCGAGATATTCGCAATTGACAACACACTACGGATTACAGCCCTGATCACTGTCATGTATACGTTGGGCCATATGGTACACTGATAATGCTTATTCCAAGGTGCTTCCGGAATAACCTATATATACTGCGGTTATGGCTAGTGATATTTACAATTCACAGTACGGTAATTAGTGCATCTACCAAAAGAAGACTGTTGCCGTTCGATTAAACATTTCACAGAAGCTGTATGTTCCACAGAAATTGTAGAGTGAAAGGTAAAGGCTCACTATTGCCCTAGAAATTAACAATAGATGACACAGCACTGAGTACAGCCACCGTTACAATTACATAGGCGCTGGAATGCTTTGCTCTCCGATAGCGTCAGTTGAAAAGAAATTCTATACTAAACATTGTTTACTGCGGTTATGTCTAGGAATATGTACATCTGAGTGTACAGTGCTAACTACATAATGTAATATAGCACTGTAGCCGTTGGTTAAACTTTTCCAAGATGATTTCGATTTGGAAGCAATTCTAGAGTGACAAAAGGTAGAACCATTATACCTCGAGATATTATCAATTGGCAACGAAGTAATTGGTACAGCCACTATGAATGTACTCTAGCCGCTGGAATTCTTAGCCGCAGATGATGTGTATTCCAAATCAATTTCGGAATAGACAATGCATAACACGCGTATGGCTTCAGATGTTTCCAGTTATCAGTACGGTGATCCTTACATCCAAAATATAGCACAGCAGCTGTTGGAATAACCTGTTCAATGATGATTTAAGGTGTGTAATAATTCTTGAATGACAAAATACAGGTCCCCACCGCTGGAGATATCAACAATTGTCGACACATTACAAAGAACATCCATTAATGCAGTAATGTAGGCGCTGGACTACTATGCACACTAACGATGTAAATTCTGTAGTGACCCTAGAATTATCAATCTATGCTATGGTTGTGGATTGAGATATTTCTAACTGAGGGTAACGTTCCTCTTACATCCAACAATACTGCACTGTAGACGTTGGATTAACGTGTTCAATGGTGACTCAAATCTTGTAACAATTGTAGAATGCAAATTGTAGATCCACTGTCCATTGAGAAATTAACAATGGGCAGCGCAGTACTCAATACAGCCATTATCAGTGTAACTTTGGCGGTGGACTGCTATGTATACTGATGATGTAAATTCCATAATGACCTTAGAATAACATGTGTACAGCGCATTGGAGGGTTAAGGTATATCCAATTGACAGTACGTTAGATACAACATCCACCAATATAGCACTGTAGCCGTTGGATGAAGTTGTTTAATGATGATGCATATACCATAGCGTCTCAAGAACGAGAGATAGAGATACATTATCCCTGAGATATTATCCACGGACAACGCAGTAGTGCGTAAAACGGTGGTCGCAGTGTTCTAGCCGTTATATAACATTGTCCACTGATAATTTTAGTTCCAAGGCAATACTAGAATGTGCGGTTATGGCATGAGAAATTTCCAATTGGCAGTTCGGTACCTACTACATTCACGCATACAGCCGTATTGCAGTTGGAAAAATCTGTTCAATTATGATTTGATTTCTACGACAATCCAAGAATGGCAAAATTCTAATCCACTGGTTCACGAGATATATATCATGACGACACAGTACTGGGTAAGGCCATCCACACCATTATGTGCACGATGGACTACTTTGTCCTCTGACGATGCAAATTTGAAAGCGATTCTAGAATAACCTATGTATATAGCGGTTACGTCAAGTGATATCTACAATTGACAGTACGCCATTTAGTACGTCTACCAACAGAGCACTGTTGCCAGTAGGTCAGGTTGGTCACTGAAGATGCATATTCCGCCGCAATTGTGGAAAGGAAAATGAATTACCATTCTCCCTCTATAAAGTAACAATTGTCAAAACGGTACTGAGTGCAGCCCCTATCACAGTAATGTTGCTGTTGAACTAATTTGACCATTGATGATTTAAATTTCAAAGCTACTCCGGAATGATCAATATATGATACTGTTAAGTCTTGATACATTTCCAACTGATATTACGGTACACAGTACATCCACCAGCAGAGCACAGCGGTCGTTGTATTGATCTGTTCAGTGATGACTTAAATATTATACCAAGTCTAGAATGATGAAATACAGATCCAGTGACCCTTGGTACATCAACAATTGATAACACAATACTGAGCGTTGCCATCATGACAGTACTGTAGCCGTTGGACTACTTCATTTACTGGTGATGTAAATACCAAACAACTACTGGAAATATAAACTTATGTTACGTCTATGTCTGCAGATATTTTAAACTGACAGGACGGTACCTACTGCATCTACACATATGGCACTGTAGGCGCTGGATTAATCAGTTCAGCGATGGTATAAATCCTGCAACAATTGTACAATGGCAAAACACATATCCAGTGACCCTCGAGATATTAACAATTGACAACACTGTACAATGTACAGCAATAGTCACTGTAATGTAACCGTTCAGCTGCCTTGAACAATGATGTAGTAATTTCGAAAGAGATCCTAGAAAAACTTACATGTAGCGCGGTTATGGCAAGGGTCATTTACGTTTAACAGTACGGCAATTAGAACATACACCAACAGAGCACTCTTGCCACTGGATTCGTCTGTTCATTGGTGATATATATCCTACAGCCATTGTAGAACGGGAGATACAGGTCCATAATAACTTGAGATACTAACAATATATGACGCAGCGCAGAATACTGAATTCATTATGGTATTGGAACAGTTGAGCAACATAATTCACAGATAATGTCAGTTCCAAAGCAATCCTCGATTTGTCAGTGTATAGTACGGTTATGGCTAGAGATATTCACAATTGGCAGTACGTTACTTCGTACATCTACCAACGCAGTCCTGTTGCCCATGGATTAATCTGTTCAATGATGAATGACATTCCACTACAATCCTAGAATGACAAAATACAGATGCATTATCCCTAGCGACGTCAACAATCGGCAACAGCGTACTGAGTACAGCCATCATCACTTTAATGAAACTGTTGGAATACTTTGCCCACTGACGTTGTAAATTCGAGAGTAATTCTCGAATAACATACGTACTGTGCGATTATGACTAGTGATATATACGATTGAGAGTGCGGCGATTGTTACATATACTAACAGCGCACGGTTGCCGTTGGATTAACCTGTTCAATGACTATTTAAATTCTATAACAATTCTGGGAAGACAAAACACGGATCCAACATCCCTCGAAATATTAACGTATACAACACCGTACTCTGTACATCAATGACCATAGTAATGTATACATTGTATTACTGTGTTCACTGATGTTGTTAATTCCAAAGTAATTCTGGAATAACCTATGTATAACGCGGTTGCGCCTAGTGACATCTCCCGTTCACGGTACGATAACTAGTACATTCACTAAAAAAAGCAATGTCAGCGTTGGATTAAACAATTCGCTGATTATGCATACTTTACGGCAATTGTAAGGTGCAAAATGGAGGTCGATTATCCCTCGAGAAATTAACAAATGACAATATACTAATGAGAACAGCAATCATAAAATTTCTGTAACAGTTGAGCAACTTTTTTCACTGGTGATATAAATTCCATTGCAATTCTGTAATAATCAATGTATGGTACGGTTATGACTAGAAACTTTTTCCATTGCCTGTACAGTATTCACTACATCCATAAATATAGCGCAGCAGCCGGTGGATTTATCTGTTCAGTGATGATTTAAATTATATAATGATTCTAGAACGACAAAATTCAGGGTCACTACGCATCGAGACATAAACAATTTACAATACTGATCAGTGTACAACCATCACCACAGTAATATAGACATTATACGACTTTAAACACCTATGAAGTGAGTACGAATGTGATTCTAGAATAACCTATACTTATTACTGTCACCGCTTGAGATATTTCCGATTGACAGTACGGTACATGGTACATTCACCAGAAGAGCACGGCAGCCGCTCTAATTGTATGTTCAGTGTTGATCTATATTTTACTGCATTTCTAGAATGACAAAAGGCAGATCCACTGTCCCACCAGATATTAACAATTGAAAACAGTACAGCGTACAGCCATCATAACACAGCGGTTGCCGCTGGTATATCTTGTCCACTGATGAAGCAGATTCCAAAGCAATTCTCTATTCATCAATGTATGGCACGGTTATGATTTGAGGTATTTCCAGTTGATAGTACGTTCCTTTTTACATCCGCCAACATTGCTTTCTATCCGTTGGGTTAATCTGTCCAGTGATGATTTAAATTGTGTGACAACTTTGGCATGAAAAAATACAGATCCAGTCAGCCTTGAGTAATTAACAATTGACAACACAGTAATGAATGCAGCCGTCCTCAAAATACCTTAGCAGTAGAAATACGTTGTTCACTCATTATGTAAATTCCAAAGCATTTCTGTAATTGTCAATGTATAGCACGGTTGTGGCTAGAGACATTTACCATTGACAATACGGTACTTTGAACATCCAACAAAATATCACTGTAGCGGTTGGCTTCATCTGTTCAATGATGATTCAAATTCTGTAACAATAATAGAATGACAATTTACAGATCCGAAGGCCCTCGAAAAATTATCACCTGACGACACAGTACTGAGGACAGCTATAATCACAGCAAGGTAGCCATTGGTATATTTTGCTCTCTGATGATGTAGATTCGAAAGTGATTCTAGAATAACCTGTGTATAGTGCGGTAATAACTAGTGACACTTGCAATTGAGGGTACGGCATTAGTATATCTACCAACGTAGCGCTGTTGCCGTTGGATTAATCTGTTCACTGAGGACGAATATTCCTCGGAAGTACTAGAAAGGGAAATGCAGATGCATTATACCTCCAGCTATTAACAGTTGACAAGATAGTACTGAGCACAGCAATCGTGACAGTATTGTGACGGCTGTATAACTTTGTACATTAATGTTATCAGTTCCAAGTAATTCTTGAATAATCAATGGATACTGCGGTTATGGATTGGGATATTTACAATTGACAGTACGGTGCTAATTGCATCAACGATCAGAGCACTGCTGCAGCTGCATTATTCTGTATAATGATGACCTTGGTTTTATAGGTACTATAGAATGACAAGGGCAGATCCATTACCACTCGTTAACAGCTGACAACACAGTACTGAGAACAGCCATCGTGACAGTACTGTCTACGTTGCACTGCTTTGTGCACTGCGGATGTAAATTCCGAAGAAGGTCTGTCATAATCATCTTATATTACGGTTAAGTACTTGAGATACTACCAGTTGACTGTAAGGTACTTCGTACATACGAAGCCCTATAAGTTTTCTAGAATGCCAAAATACGGATCCACTTACCCACGAGGTATTAACAATTGACGATTCAGTACTGATTACAGCCATCATCACAGTAATGTAGACGGTGGACTACTTCGTTCACTGATGATGTAAATTCTAAATCCTTCCTTGCATAACGTATGTATGGTACGGTTAAGTCTAGTGTCATATGGAACTGAGGGTACGGTAATCTTTTCATCTGAAAACGGAGCACTGCTACCGGTCGAATAATATATTCACAGATGATGTATATACTGCAGCCATTCTAGAACAAGCATCGCAGGTCCATCATAACCCGAGATATTATAATTTGACTACTCAGTAGTGATTACAGCCTCCATCATCGTATTGTAACGGTTGAATAACCTTTCTCACACATAATGTCTCTCCCAGTACAACGCTACAATGATTAATGTATTGTACTCTTATCACTAGAGACATTTGCAGCTCAGAGTACGTTACATCGCACATGTATTAACACAGTACTGTTACCTTTGGATTAATCGGTTTAATGTGGATTTAGATTCTACAACAATTCTAGAATGACAAAATACAGATCTATTGTGCCTCGCGACATCAACATGTGATAACAGAGACATGGGTACAGGCATCATCACTTCAATATAGCCGATGGAATACTTTCCTCACTGACGTTGTAATTACGAAGGTACTTCTAAAATGATTTACGATTGTTGCAGTTATGTCTAGTGACATTTACAATAGACGTTGCGGCGCCTAATACATCTACCAACAGAGCACCCTTACTGTGGATGAAGTTGTTCAATGATAGCTTAAAATCTACATTTATATCAGATCGACAAGGCACTGGTCCACTGTACCTCGAGGTATTAAAGGTCGGTAACGAAGTACTGAGTACATCCACCATCACAGTAATATAGTCGTCGGACTAAATTCTTCACTGATGATGGAAATAAGGAGATGATTCCAGAACGAGAAATTCAGGTCGATTATCCTTCGAGATATTAACAATTGACAACACAGTAATGCGTGCGGCCATCGCCACAGCAATGTAGCAGCAGAAATACTTTGTTCACTGAGGACGCAAGTTCGAAGGCAATTCAGGAAGAAGCGATACATACAACGATTATGGCTAGTGATATTTACGATTGACATTCCGGTACATAGTACATCCGACAATATAGCACTGCTGGAGCTGTATTTACCCGTGGATGGGTGATGTATATTCTGCATCACATCTAGATTAACAAAAGACAGATACATAATCCGGCGAGAGAGTAACCAGTGACATCACCGTACCGAGTACAGTCATCGTCACATTACTGAAGACATTGGATAACTCTGCTCACTGGTAAAATTAATTCCAATGCAATTCTAAAATAAACAACGAATAGGACGGTTATATCTTGAGACATTCCCAGTTGACAAGACTGTACTTATTACATACACACATATAGCACTCTAGCCGTCGGTTAATCTGTTCACTGACATATATTCTTCCCGCAGGAGCAACGGCCGGCATAGGGCAGCAGTAGCATGGGATTGGCGACTCCACGGTGTCTAGCTGGCGTTCACGTACCTCGAGGTGGGCTAGTGGCCTCAGAACGGTAGTGGTTCACCACGAACGTGACGAACGGTGTGTCCGTGATCACCGGCACCACGGGAGACAGATTTTGCCCTGGCCGGCTGCCTAAGGGTAGACCGTCCTTCGGTCGCAATTTTGGCCTCGTTGTGTCAGCGGTTGGATCCTACATCGCTGGCAAGGTTTCTTGAAGCCCGGCGTCAGGGTTGCGCATCGTACATCTCGGGTGCTCTCCTCCAGAGGCTGTAGGGATTTAGAAATTTCCCGTCCCATCACCAAGTGAGACGATTGGGGCTGGCACCCCAGAGAGTCAAATTGGCATTACCGATTGTGTCATGTGGTACTTTCGTTTCGCGTTGGTTGAGCGCATCCCAATCCCCCATACGGGGGCGTTTGGGAGTTTATCCCCTCCGCCCTTGAGTGTGCTGATAGTTGATATAGGCCAATCGCATGAAACAACTTATCTAAGACACACGTCATCATGAAGTATATTCTACAGCAACACTAGTATGACAGAATATATATATACGCTATCCCACGAGACATTATATATTGTCAACACTGTACTGAGTAAACGCATCGTCAGGACAATGTAGCCATTGGAATGCGTTATAATTATTCTGATTACCAGTGGCACAGAAGCAAAAGGTTTAGCTTCGAAATAATGAATTACTCTGCATAAAATTGAAATTAAATTGATCCTAAGATTGATGCAGCGAAACTTTGCTAATGCGCGTGAACTGAGAGCTCGCTTTAAACACAAATAGAAGCATATTTTCCAAAAAATATAGGCCAGTCGTTTACATAATAATAACCAGTAAGTGCAGTGCACTTTTCTTCGCTGATATAAATAAGATTCACGTGTAGGGGCAGATTGCGCATGAAACGTTCGGGCCAGTACTTCGTCGAACCAATAACGGAATCGATATACAATTCTTGCCAGAATTCAACTCGTTCACGCCTTCGGACACACACAAACATACTCAAAGGAACGAATTCAATGTGTCGTAATATGAATTCCTCTATACGTAACTATTATAAATGAAATAATAGCTTTAAATCTTAAAAAGTGCTATAGATAGCGAATTAGGTATGTTCCTTACAATAATCATTACATCAGTGAATATCAATATTTCACTAATGAATTGAAGCATAATTCTGAACCAACATCATCCATAAATTTCCAATCAACTGACCAAAGTATACGTCAAAATTCTAAACAACTCTCTACCAAGAACTACCAATAAATTGTTTGCGATGTTCGGCAGTATTAAAAGCAAACCTTTATCAAAACTATCCACTGAAGTCGCCAAACATCTCGTTAAAATAATAGCCAAACGAAAGGAAATATTTCTTGGGAGAAAGTCGTGCGTGACTCAGAGATCTAGCAAATTCTCTCTGGGCCCTGTCTAGCTACTCTCGTCGATGGTGCACACGGTGGAAGTTTTTAGATGTAGTACGGTCCAGAAGCACGTGAATGAAGCCACTACAGACGATTCCGGCTACGGTAATTCGGCATGGAAAGAAGCACGTATCATGAGAGGGGAGAATGTAAGGGACGAATGGTATCCTGCTCGTTGCCCAAGCGCGAAGGGAGGGAAAGTTTCATTTATACCGGTGGACCTCAGCTTACTTTGGCCGACACAGTGTCTCTCGTAAGTAACGACGCACTCGGCCATGTATTACGCTTCATCCACGTTCCATCCAATCTAAGAAACGTTCCGAGCCGGTACGTCATATGTCGGTGAACTGCAGGCACATTAGGGTCGAAATATCGACCGATTTGTTACGGAGGAGGTTGTCACGGTCGTAAATACTGCAGTGGTTTTGTGGAGAGGGTGGAAATGTGAAATTTAGGAAGAAAAGATGGAAGATGGTGCGGAGATCACTTTGGACTCTGAGGAATTTAGATGGAGCCGTGATATCGCTACACTGTGGAAGTTGAGAATTATATCAAGCTTGATAATGAATGTGGAGTGGTTGAGAATATGCCTGAGAGGCAATCTTAGGTAGCGATAGCAAGCAAATAAAGGAGGTACTTCAGACAGACAATTTTGGAGTTCATGTTTGCTGTAGATGAGGAGTATTCTACCTGTAATCACGGTTCTTCGTCACCTCTTACTTACTAAACATATTTTCGCATTTACTCCACATCCGTGGTAGGGTATATCATAGCAACCACTCGCTCTCTCACAATATTACCGCTGTTTTTCTAGTTTCACTTTCTTTTTTTGTGTATCTTCAATCCTCCAACGATGATTATTGCAAGTTTTCCAACAGTTTGTCTTTAAACTGGTGAAAATTAGAAGGTAAGTTACGTTTCACCAAATATCATATGCATAACATGCCTGAAAATACGAGAAGGGCATCTGCGAGTGTTGCAGACGGGTTGAAGGTTGACGAGGATATAGAATTTATGTGTTTGCTTAGGAATTTGAAATTGCTTACCGATTAAAATACATTGTTAGTATTAGAACCATCAAACTGTAATGAGTGCCTAAATATCGAGTACAATATTGACGGCAATTAACTATTTGCACTCTACGACTCTTTGGCCAAAGACGGATAGGATTTCAAAGATTGTCCATTAAGACGCTGAGGATAAATTTCGGAGCAGTTATAAGATATCGTATGGTAATCAGCGCGTAGAGCTATTGGTTCTCAATACATTGCACACCGTTGCATTATTTGGAAGTTGACCTATTTTTGAATATCGAGATTCAAAGTTATATCAAATGGCGACTGTAGTGCGCCTCTAGAGCGCAAAGGTTTAAACTGGTCTAATGAAATAAAGAGAGAATACGCAATTATGATAACGATCGAATAAACATCGATATTGATACTGATGTTGGGTAGTGGTAATGTTTATTGGCAGCAACAACATAAATACGCGCGAATGACAATAAAATTACGCATTATTTCTCGACTTACTGCAACTCTCAACACAGTATTGCAATATCAAATACCTGTTCAAATTCGACACATAGCTTCACATCTCTATTAAACGGCAATTACCTTCGACTCCAGCTAAGGTTAGCATGGACATACATGCTCATACTAATGGTCCGACGCGTTACACACGGATTCCCCACTGACCTGGGCCTTATATATTTGAACATCGTTCTCCCGGTAATCTTCGAAAAGCTACGTCTACATGACGGAAGTTATGCGATACTATATTTATTTTGGAATAAGGAGCTGCATACCCTCAGCAATCACTAAGACAGTGTATCCTTATCAAGTCATTTTGTCCCCATAGATAGTTCTATTGTCTATGTGTGTTTTATTGTTCTTGTCATTGGTGAACTATCTATGGAGTCTGTACAGGATTCGAGTGAGTGTTTTTGGCGAAGTATGTCAGGTTACTCATTTATAAATATAAATTCTTAAAAATGATACATCTTGTCAGATTCAGCGTTGGGTTAGGTAAAGCTTCATGAGAAACGCTGCGTAATCAGTTTATGAACATAAATTGGAAGCAGAGACTTCTTTGCCGCAATGTACAGAGTTCGACAAGTATACATAAAATTGTTAAATTTTGTGTTAGCTGATTAATACGAAAATATCCATCGAAGATGTTGAGAGAATTGACAATATCCGCTTAGTACGTTCACTGCGTAAGTTTCTAATTCGGACAGTTATGTGAAGCGCGTAGTTTTGCCACACGTGTGTCGCACAAGCTATGATGTATATTGCAGCTCCGCGTTAAGGTATGAAGGATAGCTGTGCCATTGAATATCTACGCTGGTAAGCCTTCATAGGTTAGAGAGTGAAGTTGTGTGACGGTGTCATGGATATCATTTTCTAAAATCTATACAGGATTATTTACATAGGAATGCTGTATCTACATTCGGTAAACGCTAAAACCGTCTGCAAAAGTCTAAATCTTGGTAAACGAAGTGGAATTGACGTTTGTAGTCTGTGGTTCTCAATTTTAATAAGGGTATTGATCCGCGAACACCAACCATCGCACGGATCGTATGTTCCTGTGGTTATTATTTTATCCGTCTTACCGCAACTACCCTAATCGGAGGGAAAGTGTCTCGCAAAGCGTTCTCGTCCATTGACGCAAGGGAGAGGAGTGCTGACGTTAACTGCAGTCTGACTCGTCCCTCTGCGGTAATCGTAGTTACGTCACTCCCGCGAAACGTCATGGATTGCCTTACACACAACCCACGAAGATTAAACATTACGGAAATTTTCTTAACGTAACCAATTTTGCCAGGAGTCGCGGAAACTCGTTTTTCATCTCGTTCTTGCCAACCATTTCATTGATGCTAGTAAGGTATCTCGTAGGCTAATATTTGCAAGGGCATAGTTAATGCTATGTTTGTAATTAATGTATGCAGCTGAAAATTCAATACTCTATATAACTATTCGAGGACTTAATTCGAATAATGAAAGTGAGAATACTGAATTAATGATACTGATATTAATTTAAGACCCCGGTGCCCTGTAGCATAATAAGTTAAACAGGTACGATGGGTCATGAATTTTCATTTCATTAACTATAAGCGCCTTTAAAACGCTTGCTGGTAAGTATCTTCGTAGTCTACTGTTGACATACGATGAGATGCATACAGTAACAATCTCCGAATCCTATTTACAGTATTGCCTTTTAGTGTTGACGTCCTGTCGTTAAAAAATGGGTGTGGAACACATGCCAAACTTTATCTCTTAAATTTCAATAGAAGAATTTATGGTTTCTTTATATTTTCGAGGCGCAAAAGGAGGATTGAAAATTTCCAATACATAGCAAGTGCCGTAGCCTTTGTACGTAGCATTTAGCTTGGCATCGTCTTCATAAAATAGCTCTTTGAGGAGCGATACGAATTACAATGGCTCACGACGTGGATGTAGCTACGCATCGAGAATCGACATTCGCCCTAGTGGCGAAAACTACTGGTGACATCAGTTTCAAAGATATCTTAGCTAACATGGAGCGCAAGGAGTTATGTGTAGCCACTGATACTATATTAAGCTTCGCGTCTTACAAGAAGGGCTTCGGGTTGGTATACCAATACTTATACTCTACTGGCGCAACGCTAACATGCTACATATCAACAGACTCGAATATTTCTGTGTTCCCAAAAATTTGGGGAATCAAATATGAAAAACGCGAGCAGAGAAGAACTATGTCATAATCGCGCCGGGCCTGAAAGAGTTCGCGGTTATTCAAAAGACCGACTAGCATACGAAACGTGCACCTGTGTACAAGACGCTCTAGGTTCAGCATCACGATCAGACCAAGCCACCTTAGCCATGGCCGACCTTTCCATGACCTAGCCATGAACAAACGTAATCCCAGAGCCAATGAAGCTCCCAGAGCCAATGAAGCTCCCAGAGCCAATGAAGCTCCCAGAGCCGCTACGAGGGCGCAGTGAGGCCATGCAGGCTGACAGACATTACCTAATCCGACTCCAAGCAGTAGAACTTAATCATCGCATATGGTATGACCGCAGACACACGCCGGGTTAACTACATGCCTATACCCCAGCAGCGTACGGCCAGGGCGGCTGAACCTCTTATTCACCCAAAAGGAACTGTGACACGAAGGCCATCCTGTAAGCCGATGTATGGCGCCATTAAGAGTGGCATAAATGTGTGTTGAAGGCGAGTAGTGACGACGACTTACGATGCATGGAATTATGGTGTACACGGAAGTACGTCGCGTAGGCTTGTTGACAATTACGGACGATCGCGATTATCGGATGAACAATTATGGTACATTTGGTAAAGGAGATGGATAACAGAGAAAGGAAAGGGAGCAGATGTATTCGCTGCAAGCTAAGGCCTTAGATACAAACGCATGCGTCCCTCGTCGTCCAACAATATCTTCTATCATGGGACTAGTTGTGTCTAAACGCATGCACACTCGTAGTTCAAAGGTGCCTTCCAAATTTATTCTTGAGAAAGCTGAAAGCTGAAAGGAGAATATATTAACTTAAATATAAGTCCAAAAGAGAGCGGATTAGTCACACGAAAGGAAATGGAAGCGAGACGAATAGATACCGCAAACGTTAACGGAATGGCAGTAGTAATCCACCGATGAGGCAGAAGCAGCCCATCGGTGAAGTAAAACCGAATTCGATATAACGAACCAACGATAAAAGTATTCGGAATCAGAAGTAGGTAGATTTTGAAATAAATCACGGATGGGAGGTGATATACAAGTGTTGTGGACAATGGATTTCGACCGGTCCGAAGTCTAGACAATGTCCACCATGAACCACCACTCACCGCCACCTCACCCCAATTCCAAGTCTAACCTCTCCGCCGACGACCTACTCGAATTCTTAGCAGTTACTGTAAGGATGTCAAAGCGACATGTGAACTCGAGCTCAAACTAGCGAAACCAGATAATAAACCTGTAAAGTAAATATGTAGATTAATCCTGGGAAAGAACTAAATAGAAAGGGAAACGATGAGACATATTAAAGACAGCAACAATACATCAGTATCGAAACGAGAATATAAAACCGAGAAAGGAATGTTTGAGAAATTATTTAACAGTGACATATTGCCCAACGCTGACCTTCAGGAAGGTCGCCGAGGTCCTACTGGTGAAGTCCAGGAATTGCCTGTCCCAGGCCCCGTTGTACCACGTCCGAGCTCCACCAGGCAAGGACCTGAGGTGTCGCGCGGTGCCCCTCTTGTACGACCCACAATCTGTTTCCGAAATCGGGCGAGGACTATCGAATCTTGTCGATTTTGTTAATAATTACTTTTTCTCTATAATAGTCGATATCTTCTTACCTTCTTCTATTTCCATAGTAAATGTATGACTCGGGTTATTTGTTGTTAACAATGTCAACTAGATATTAACAGTGCATTCAATAATTTATGCAAAACGAGTGCTGCCATTTTCGGGTCTTCTAGATTAAGGAATCCTCTTGTACACATTGTTATGTTGGTTTAACCGTATTACTTTTTATCTGTATGATTTCAGTCTGCGGATATATTCTTCATCGTTCTATCAATACTGATCAGCATCATATTAATGCTTCTGGGTGGTCTCTTCTTCGGAGATATGTAGAAAATACCGCATTGTTAAGCAAATTCATTTCATATAATAAACTTTTTACAAAAATCCATGAATATTAGTATGAATTATTCTCGGAGTGTTATTTCTGAACCCTGATAGCTATTTACAATTATTCAGAGGCAGAAATAATTTTAATTAGGGGCATTGGTTAACTCGGGATACCCTCATTTCACTAGTAAGACAGGAGTAAACCTCCTAGAGTCCTTACTGCTTATTTTTGTATAAACACTCCTTTTCTTAAATCCGAGGATGCTAGAGCAACTTAGATTATGCATTCATCTTTGATGGAGTAAACTCTAAAAGAATTACCAAACGGTTAGCAGAGATATAAGAATTTTAAATTTGTGGGACAGGTCATCGTAGAGCTGTCTGTTCCCTTATCAAATTCATTTAATCAGTGATACGAGGAATTTATAATCAAATCTTTTAAGTTATTCACGCTCTATTCATTTTTATTACAAGTTCATGAACTGAGAAGTTTGTTATTAAAGATAAACTTTATAATTCTTATAATTTTAGGCCGCAAAACTAATTGGCTGCTCAATAATTAAGTAGCGAATGCTATTTCCCTATAGATTGCTTATAATAGTGGTAGCTCAGTACCTTCATTATCATTCTGAAATTTTCATAGTTAGCCTTATTTGGAAGTAATGAAATATTCAATGGCAAGGAATTTCGATCCCGGTGCCGCGTTTACCCATTATACCTTGAAAACCTATTTACAGCCGTCCACCAAGCTGTCGAGTAAATTATCCATTCTGTTTATAATCCTCTCCCTGCCTCATTCGATTAGTATTAGTTATCTTGTTCGCACAGTCAATATATAATATATATATACGCCTCACATATACTTATACATAGCCAAAGGTCCGACTTCCACCTTCCTGCTTCGTTTCAACTTTACACCACGGAATTTCTAATTTAACAAAGCCTCCTCTGGTAGGCTAGGCTCATAACACCCAGTATCCCTACCTCTGTGTTCTCCTTTAAATAATCCCGTTTGCCCACGTCTTCCCAAAGATTTTTCCAAAAAGGATCTCATCTATTCCTCCGAGAGATGCTCTTCCAATATATATCGTTATATACGTACTCAGATGATGCTGCATCGTTTATCTAGCTCTTGCTTCAAAATTTATCCACGTAATTTATCCCGCCTACCGTCGGCTTAGCCAATGACGTAGAAATAATTCACAAGAAAGGGGATCGATTCTACTTGCACAGGCATAATTGGGCAGTATGCTGTTACGTCCTTGCCGCAACGAGATAAGGATGCGCGAAGGAGAAACTTATCGTTGGTGGTCGAGCGTGCGAGTCTGAAGAGAATTACCTTATCCGAGCTGAATCAGAACGACTTCGAACAAAGTTGCTTGTTCCATTTCACCTACTTTTCGGAAACACGCGCGATGGAGTCTGGCCTCAAGCCTGGATTCAAACTTGTACGTCGAGCCTCGCACGTCGAACCTGATTTCGATTCTGATAAATCCAATATGTGTCAAGGGGGACTCGAAATCTCTGCCCCCTACTGGTGTCGCTATAATGGGATAAATAATCTGCAGTTCGTTTCTTGGCTTTCATCCTTCAGAAAAAATATGGATCGGCGAGAGAATATCTATCTATAGTTTCCTTCACTTCCTGAAACAAAATTTTCTGCTTCGAGAAGCGTTTCACTATGATATGAGCACATAATGGTGAGACATAGAAAAACTTTCACGGCGCAAAGTATTCATAAATTTGAGTTTGATTATGGCACTAATGAAGCAGTTGCTACGCTTTTAGAAAATATGTAAATAAGAAGCCGTAGGTCATACGAAGCTCAAATTATTCTAAAAATTCACGTGAAACTAGCGTAGGCAGGTCCTATTGGATGAAGGCTCATGCGAAGGGAGATGAAGTGATTTCGATAACTAAAATGCTTATATACGATAGAATCTAATAAAGGGAATCTTAGAATGAGTTAAGGTCTAACTTGAAAGCTTCACGCGTAATTAGAGTAATTATGCACCACAATACTAGTGTAGGTTACGGAAAGAGTATACCATTATAAAAATTAAAACGTAGGAATTATGTCGTTTCAAAGCTATGAGTGAAGATGGGGGTACAATTAATCTTTATATTTTACATTCGTTTGCATAAATCCTATTAGATCCATCATAGACCCATTACTCGTACAAAACTTTACCCATATTTTTAAAAGGAAGTACTTACCCGCTTTCTACAATTTTCCAATTGTGTTCCCTTCCCTGCATAATATTTAAATAATACTATAAGAATTCTTAATGCTACAGTATTACTTGAAGCTATTCTTTGCAACCTACTCACACGAACAATTACTCGACACTTTCCACACCGCTTGTACCACTAGATCAACGTCGATGACCTGCAATTTGCTATGTGTTCTTATCTTCAGTGTCCAGTTATAATGAAAGCACTGAATAAGACAGCACTTGAAGGAAGCACGCAAACATCCTTAATTCTTCCTCTCGCAACAAAATTTTTGTTTCTAAAATATCTTCCAGTGCAGACACCTGATTCGATCCGCTATAGATCGAATAATTGAAAATGCTTGCAAAGTACAGAGGGTTAATTGCTACTGCTATTGTTGTAACCAACAAGATTCAACTTGTCTTATTGCCGGTATTCCAAAAAAATTTTGCGCTGTATCTTTCTGAGTCTAATTTTCACTTACCACGTATCTGCCCTATTATCGTCACAAAATAAATTGTATTTAATTGATTCGCCGGCAGAATTCTCTACGGAGGCTTATGATTCGGTTACAGTAAATTAGAGGCATTAATGCGTATCGAGATTTCGATCTTCTAGCGACATACTGCACCGAGGGAACGGTACAACTGTAACTTATTCACAGTTGAACGAAGGATGGTAATCGAATATGAATCGAGGGTTGTCATCGAGGTGATATCTAATCGCAGTGGTCAATTCCTCGTGGACAGGTTAAACCAGAATGCGGAATAAAATGTATAATAAAATGTGCTTTTTACATATTTTTTCGTTTTTGAGTAGCGGATGCCTAAATTGTCGTGGATTTGAAGATCAGTAGTTACACGCTCGGTGAAACCTCTGTTATATTTCGGTTTTACAGATATGTTTAGCCATTGGACATTCTTTATCTTACTAATAACTTGAAGGAAATTGTTGGCTATTCTATATAGATGTAGACGTGCCACGCGTTTTTTCATTTTTGTTAGATACTCTCGGATAAGCGTCCTGCAGCACTGGATTCGAAACGTAAAATTGATGTGCAGAGATTGGTGCGGGTGTCCCTTGTTTAATATTGGTGCTTCCTGTTACATCGTATGTCTGCATAAAGTATACATATTGGATGAAGCAAGACAATAAAGTTAAGGTAGTATAGATAATCCTTCTCTTACACTTGTGATAAATGCGAATAGTAATTTTGATGTAAAAGGAGTATTTTTTGAACAATTATGAAAACAGGAAGTCAGAAACTCGTGATTTTAACGGACTTGGTGGTACCGAAGTTAAGTTTCATTTCACAAAATACGAATTTATAATTCAAAATTGTTATGAGGATGCTGTATAAATGTATTATAAGCTTCGTATTGTGGTATAGATTATATAGTGTTTCGATTATTTTTTATTCTAGCATTATACTGTAATGTGGATCATTCATAGGGATCTACTTTGTTCAAAAATATCGGGCTTTTAGGAACAGCTAGCATACCTGTGATATTTTTGTAGAAACCTCTTGTGCTATTACTTCAATGTAAATATCCGTTATTAGACTTCTGTGTTCCTTATTTTTAGTACTTTCTGTCAGGAGCATCTTGGTAGGCTAAACGCCTTTTGTGATTCAATAGATATAAATATATCGCGAAAAAGGAAGTGTCAAGGAGTTTCCATTCTCCTTGATTTCCTGACTTTGTACATGTTACTGGTTAAAAGAGAATATTCTTATACCTTAACGTAATATAATTGGTATTACGGTATTCTAATTCTTCATTATGTTCTTATGCTGTTAGAGGAAATAATAAAATAGGTAGAACTAGAATCATCTTATTAGGTTCAAAGATATAGGTTTGTAGTATATGGAATTGCAAACCGGTTAGATTGAATGAAATTGCTTTTAATTTACAATTTACTACGCATTTAATAAGGCAAAGACACATGTTGTGTTTCTAAATTATATGTAAATGCGTAAAATTAATGCGCGGTATATTAAATTTTAAATCTCCTTCCCTGCGAAGAATGGCTAATAATATTCTCCTCCTCTCTTTATTTCTAATGAAAGTAACATATTTTACCGTGAATTAAATCCAGTACGAAATGCTTTCATCAGATTTGGAACCTATCTTTCTCACAGCACGTGATATTTCATAGAAATGCAACACAGGGACTGTATCAAGCTTATCTGCAATATGTTGATTCCCTGGCTATTGTAATTCATTATAGTCAGTTTTTCTTCTTGAGTCCTTAATATACAAATCAGTACGTTGGTACACTATTGGCAGTGGATTAAGTGGATTAAAATCTTGGAGTTATAGATAAACATCACTAAAGATGTGAAGCAGAGACTGAAGTTGTAGTAATGGAGGAATTATCCTACCTTGAAGCTATTAAAAATGTTGAATGAAATACGTACCTGAATCATTGTTCCTGTGGTATTGATAGCAGGGAACGAGGTCTCACAAATGGAATGCGTTTTTATTGAATTAATTAGTAATACGTTTAATAATAGCAGGTGATAATAATAAAACCTCTCTTTAAAGAATGTGGACCTTTTAACTCTTGTTGGCAGACAATTTCATTAAAAATTCCTTAATAAAGAAGAATTTGTAGAAATAGGAATAATAAGGAACAGAATATAATATCAACCTCCAAGATGCAATTCTGATATATTTTATGCAGTAGCAATTATGCTTAACGTAATATTTGCTGAGATAGTTAATTGTGATTCTGTTGAAGGGATTCTGAAGTTAGTGAAAAATGAAACCGTCCACAAAGTGACCACGTGAGTGTTTATTTCTCAACCAAACGTTTAATAATGTTCTGTTTCCACACTTTCGTTTGAATATGTTCCAACTCAGTACTCTGGTAATTAATTTTAGTACTGGTACTTACTGGCGTGCATAGTTAAAGGCCTTTAGGTTAAATCCATATGCTCAACGGAAAAATGGCCCCCACATTTAGCTGCCAAATATAAACTCGAAGCCTGATTATTTTAAATATAATTCTCTCAAACCTTTTATTAATTATTTGCATGGTGTGTCAAAGTAATATTAATCGGAAGAATAAGTTTTTAAATTCTCGATGGTATAACTTGATCGGTGGACGCGCATACACCTCTTTCTAAAATAACTGAGAATTCCTTTCAAGCATACTTTTAAATTTCATCGTTTCATAAGTAAAATTGAAGTAGGAAATAAGGTAGGCTGTGACATAGGAGTAACATGCATACTAATATTGCTGATAATATAAGCAGTAATTTAGGAGGACTTGTTGATATTTATTTACTGTTATTATACATTTTTTCTATCTTATTTCTTGATACCAACTGTTATTTCTAATTACAAGACCTTCAAATGGACAAATTTCCAAATTTAATTTCCCAAATATCAATGTCCATATCGTATATGCCAAAGGTTAATAGCCCCTATAAATTCAACATAAAATGTTCAAAGCAGTGGTCCTTCATAGTGATGACAATATTTCCACAGTTACGCACTGTGTGGTAGGAAAAGGATGTAGAACTTTCAGCGAGAGTAGAATATGAGTTGCTATTCTTCATATGTATCATTAAAAAATTACGAAATACACAATTTTAGTGTACACTATGCTTCCACGTCGTTATATTCCCCTTTGTTTATGTTATACGCGTAGCACGGCCCAACTTCTCCCACGCTTCGCATGCAATCCTTGATACCTCGAATATACGAGTTCACTTTATAACAGACGAATGTGATAACGTTCGAAAAACATGCAATTCATGTTCTGGCAGAGAACATTGTTAAAAATCAGTGTTTAAATTGTATTCTAATTCTCACGATTCTGTTTCAATCCTCCTACACCAGAATAATACACATTTCGAAATTTTGAGCTTATACTCTACGAATAATATTTAGCGCGAGATTAAATAGTAGAAATTGCAAAACGTAGAAGTTAATGAATACCAGTGACAAATAGTTTAGCTTTGCTTGAACAGATAGCAGTGTCTTAAATGTTAAATAATGTAAGAAAATACACCTTAATGGAATATAAACTTTTAAGTTACACTTAAATGAATCAGTTATTTAAGGTATTGTATCGTGAATCGAATAAGGGAGATTTTCGACATAAATGAGGGGAAATAAATCGATAGGAGAATAGGTGTGTTGGTGTAATTTATTTGTCTAGCGTAGGAAATGCGATGAATAATAACGGTACGCAGGCGTATCTTCAGCGTGAAATTTATAATGCAAAACACATGCTGATTCCCCGCATCAGGTTTCTCGGCGTGAAGTTTGCTCCAACGAACTCCGCACCCAATCAACGCAACGCGACTCGGCGAACACTTCGAATAATGTGAACATGCGCTGACCTACAACAATTACCTAACTCCATCCTTCCACTCGATTCTGTTTCCCTTTCTCCAAGTCCTTCAATGTCAAGGCGAAAAATCCTTCTGACGAACCGCTAAAAGTTTCTCAATTTGAATTAAAGCTATTACCATTTTATTTCAAATATTTGCTTTTAAAGGGTGTATCGATTAAGGATTATTATCTTGTATTGATGCATAGTTGCAGGATTTGCTGTTTCTTTTGTGAAGTCTAGAGGTTCCAACTTCAACCCAGAAATAATTACACTTCCTTATCACAGGTCAAAAATAGTAATTTCTGAATTTTTTGGAATTAGTTTTTGGAAATGCTTGGGAAAGGACGAATCGCATATTACTGTGTAGAACAGAAGAAGGTATTTTGAAAGATTTGACATGGAGTGCGCACGTCACACTCATATTCCTTAGCATGGAATAGTCAGACGTTGCGCAACTATAATCAGTAGTCTTTATCCGTTAAGGAACTGATTTACGAATTAGAAAGGTACCTTCAAAATAAAAGTTAGAAATAGCCATGAATATTAACTGTTGGCGAAATTGTTTGAAAACTGGGATACAAATGAACAAATATTTTCAATCCATTCCCACAAAGGATATATCTTCGTGAGGCATCGTTGGATATCATTCGCAGCAACATTCTATATCCTTAATGTTGGGTAATGACGAATTCCAAATCAGTCGCTTACAACAGTAATATCGATATCAAGAACATTCATTCGGAGTTTCTTCTCCTCCAATCAGTATTCCATTTCAACAAATCAGTTCTAAACTCGTCGATTACCCTCGATTCTCAATTTCTTCCTATAACAGGTCGGTCCCTTTTCCGATTCGCTGCAATATTCCTCGTAAATATTTTATAATGACGAATTTTTAATTAATCATATATGGCACGGTAATTTCAATAATAAAAAGACCAAGCCAAAATTTCTCCCAAAGGAAATGCGTTTCTATTCCGCCCTTGGCATTCTATATCAACTTCTCAATTATAAATTTGTGGATTATTCTCGTTTCTCAATTTTTTTCCCATAAAAGGACAGTATTCCGTACCCTTTATGTTGAATAATGACGAATTACGTATCTGGCATATCTAGGATAGAGTAGAGAACAATTTCAGGAAGAAACAACGAATCGGCGATTGCCAACAAAAACAACTTATAAACCGATTAGTATTTCCTAGAAGAAAATGGAAAAGTTAATCTGTGACCGGCACGAGCGCGAGACGCTCCATGCTTGAAAGAGGGTTCAATTAGAGTGCGTCTTCGCGTGTCTTCGCTTCGTTACCTTAGTGTTCTCTCCTTCGTTAAAATGGTTCTATAAATTTTTATATGGTGTCATACTTTATTTGTCGTTTTGTCAATTTATGGCGCCTCGACTTTATCTTTCGTCGTTTGGAAAACTAGTAATTTCAACGTTATGAATATTAATTCCGAATATTGGAAAAATGTACTGAATGGAAATACTGAGAGATTTGTCATATTACAGTATTAAAGGAAAAATCGGGATATTAAGTAATATGAAATCCTTATTAAATGTTTGAGAATGGAGACTTAATCCGTTTGAGGTTTAGCATTAAAAGGAAATATTCTTCATTCGTGTAGATATAAGGAATTGTAGGAAATAAATTTTTCTTTTATATATGACCAGGTAGAAGATTTCGTGAAAGTAAAACATCGTGGAAGACAAGAAGGGAAATGGAAATGTTAAATTAGATATGGATGGATCTCTAAATTTTACTTCCCTAGGTATCGATAAGGTTCGGACAATGAATCGTAGGTTATAAATAATTCACTCTTTAACTTTATCTTCCCACTCTTTGTTATAACTTCTCTTGCTATAGATGTTCAATTAATGTACTTTCAATTAGGACATTCCTTACCTTTGATCTTCTTTATGTAATTAATGCAATGTTGTTATGAAAATTTAGGAACCTCCCATTTTTCATTTTAATTTTCTCATAAAACAGCGGAATTTCTACCGCTTTTAGACAAATATGGCATTTAGGAACCAGTAAACATCATTTAGAGGCTAGAAAAGGTTGTTTACAATATTTGATCGTAATTCTACGTAAAACTGCATGCAAACACTGTATATATGAATAATATTAATACATCATACTGTCTATATAAAACTCAGAATTAATTATTCCGGAAGCAATCATTGAGACTTGTCGCCCGAATTATTTATATACACGATAAAATCGTGCTGCACCAATTGCAGCATTTAATAGTAATTATAATAACATTACTCCCAGAAAAATTATATCTTAATTCAGAATAACTAAGACGACGAGTTTTCAAGATCCGAGAAACAAGAAGGGGCACGTATATTCTACGGAATAAGCGTTGCAGCAGAAACCTCTGGTTAATGGTTCCGTCAAGACCGGCCCGAACGTTGCTCTATCCATTGATCACTCTAGTGTTTCTGACTAACATAGGGTATCGCCGAATTAATTAATCCACTTGGTGTATTACTGTGTAGATTGCTATTCTCTGTAATGTATTGCCATTTGCCAGTATCTCTAGCTATAAATGATCATTCCGCTCATCTTTCAACAATTGCTGTACAGACTTGATGACAGGGAATAGATTTATCCAATGGCTATAGTGCCGTATTGATGGTTATAATCAGAAATTTATTGCAACTTGCTAATATCCCCTGCTGTAATTGATTTATCACTTGGTCATTCAAGAGTTACTAAAAGACTCAGATGATCAGCGAATTGTATAGTCCAATGGAAATAGGACTGCGTAGACAACTTCAGTCAGTACCGCGTTGTGAAATGTCTATATCTCTAGTGATACTTTATTTATCCAGTTATCGTTCAAGAATTGCTGTAGAATTTAAATCATTGGTGAATAGATTTTTCCAACGGATATAGCTATGATGATGTCTGTTGCGGGTAACTTGTTGTCAAGTTGAAGTGTCGTTAGCGATAACTAATCCATGAATTGATAACTCCCGAGTTGCTGTCGAATTGACGTTATCGGTGCATGGGTTATTCAAATGGCTACAGTACTGTGATGGTGGCTCCGCTCGACTCTGTATTGAAAATTCTAAATATTCGTAACTATAACCGATCTATCCATTTATACATCTAGAATCACAATACAACCCAGATGAACGGAGAGTAGGTTAATACGTCAGCTTTAAGACACTGCAGATGGCTCGTCGCAGTACTTCATTGATGTACACAGGCTGCAGAAATTTGAAGATGGCTATTCTCAGTACTGTATTGACATATGCCGATATCTCCTGCGAAAATTGCTATATCCCTTGATCATTCTATAGTTGCTATAGTGTCTAAATCATCAATGGACAAACTGACATACCGGATAAAGTGCTCTCTCCACGGATGAACTAAGTATCCCGCAGTCATAGCTGTACTACTCACTGATTATTCTAGTATTGCTGTGGATTGTAAATCATGAGTGAACTGGTCAATTCAACGGCTGCAGTGCTATATTGGTGAAAATTCTAAGAAAGGTACAGCCAACTGGTCTCGCTAAATACTGGCCTATACATTGATAATTCTCTAATTACTGGGAATTTAATCATCAGTGAACAAATTTATAGAGCTGCTACATTACTGTCATGATGGCTGTATTCAGTACTGAGTTGTTCGTTCCTAATGTCTCTTGCGATAATGGGTCACCCATCTGTCTTTCTAAATCTGCTATAGAATTTCAATCATCAGCGAGCGTATTACTGTAGACGCAATACTGTTGCGTTGATAGCAACACTCGGTGCTGCCTTGCCGTTGATCAATGTCACTACTAATATCCGTATCGTCCATTGATGATTCTAACGTTGATATTGCGCTTCAACCATCAGACAACTGACTAACCTTTGGCTACATTGTCCTGTCAGTAGATGAACTTAGTACCGTGCTGACATTCGTAAATATCTCAAGATATCGGTGATCTACACGTTCAAAATTCTATAACGGCAGATGAGTCTCAGGCATCTGTAAACAAATTATTCCAACGACTAAATATAGTCATGGTGGCTGGCCTCAGTACTCTGCTATTAGTAGTTATTATCTCGAGCTATAGTGGATGTGTTTCATGTCATTGTATAACTGCTGTAACATTCCATCAATCAGTGAAATATTAGCCCGGCAGCTACAGTGCTCTGTTGGTGCATGTAATATGTACCGTAATGCCAATCGTAAATACATCTAGACATAACTGTCCCATACACTAATTATGCTGAAATTGCTGTGAAAGTTATATCATCAGAGGAAGAATTAACCTAACTGCTACAGTACTGGGATGACGGCTATACACAGTACGGTATAGACATATGTCAATGACTCCAGCGACTACTGCTCTGTCCATTGAACATTCTAAAATTGCTAAAGGACTTAGATTATCAGCGGAAACGAATAATGCAACAGATATGGTATTGTTTAAACGGACACACTCATTCCTTCACAGATATTAATCAATATAATTTCCGACGTGTGATCTGATTCCGTTGATCATTCTAGAATTGCTATGGGGCCCGAATCCGTACTGGGCAGACTTTTCCAACGGCTGTAGTGCTCTGCTTGTGGACGTACTAATTATCGAACTGCAGGTTGTAATTATATCAGTCCATAACTGATCAAGACGATGATTGTGCTAAATGGATGTGGAACTTAGATCATGAGTGATGAAAGTAATAGAAAGTCTGCAGTACTGAGCTGATTACTGTACTACGTACTGTTTTGTCTGTTGCTAATACCACGATCGCTAATGGATGTATCTTCTGTCATTCTAGAATCGATATAGTGTTTAAATTATCATTGAACAGATTAGCACAGCGGCTATAGTGCTCTGCCGGTGGGTGTACTAGCTACCGCACTGCCAATTGTATATATATATATATATAGCCACAGCTGCTCTACGCATGAATTAGGCTGGAATGGGTGCGGAATTTGAATCGTCGGTGAACAAATGAATCCAATGGAAACAGTGCTTTGTTGATGACCCTAATCAGTATTACTTTGGAAATGGCTAATGTCTCGAGCGACAATGGACATGCCTTTCGTCATTCCAGAATTTTTATATAATTTGTATCGCCAGTGAAGGTATTAACCAAACGACTACGGTGCACTGCTGATGGCGACACGCAGTAGCGTATTGACAACTGTTATCGTCTCCAGCGGCAATTGCTTTAACCATTGGCCGTTCTACAATTGCTGATTGGCATACGTGACCAGCGAAGAGATTATTCTATGTCTACGGTGCTGTGTTGATGGCCATACACGGTACTGCATTGACGTATGTCACTGACTCCAGCGGAATTTGTAATATCCTCTGATCATTTCATAATTTCTGACGTACTCATATGTTTAGCGAACATAATGTTACAGTGGCTACAGTGTTGTGTAAATGGCTACACTCGATAATCTATAGTCATTTGATTATGTTTCTACCGACATTTCATATATCCGTTGCTCATTGTATAATTGCTATAGAGTGCAAGTCGTATGCGTACGGATAAATCCAGCGGCTACGATGCTCTGGTGGCGGATGTGCTCAGCATCGCCTGTCAAACGTAAATATCCCCAGTCATAACGTTTCAACAAAATGTGATGGTCACTGTACTCAGTACTGCTACGTCAATTGTTAATATCTTTAGGGATAATGGACCTGTCTTCTGCATTTTAGAATTGCAAGGGAATTCAAGTCATGATTGAACAGATTATTGCAACGGCAAGAGTGGTCTGTTGTTGGATGCACCAAGCACCTTAATGTCAACTGCAAATGTCTCTGGCCATAACGGTTCAATTCATTGATTATTCTGGAATTGCTGCGAAATTTAATTCTTCGGTAGCGAAGTAATACATCTGCAGCAGCAACGCGTTGATCGCAGCACGCAGTCCTGCTAAGTCAAATGATAATATCTCTAGAGAAAATGGGCCATCCCTTTGTCGCTCCAGAAATCCTGTACGAATTAAATCATCGTTAAGGAGGTTAATCTACGGCATCATATCACTGTAGATGGACGCTGTAGGTACCTTACTGATAATTGTAAATATCTCTAGTAAAAGCAGACCTAGGCACTCGTTATCCTGGAATTGGTATAGAGTTCAATCGTCCGTGTACAGATTAATGAAATGTCTACTGTGATCTGTTGATGGCTATGCTCATTACTGTATCAACTTATTAGTAACTTATTAGTAACTTAAAGCTTGTCTATCCGTTGAACCTTCTACAATTGTTGTAGGACGCTTGTGGTTAGCGAACGGAACAATCCAATGGCTGCAATATAGTGAAGAAGTCTGCACTAATTACTGTGTTGTTACTTGCCAATGTCCGTACCGATAAATGCTTTATCCACTCATCATTCTAGAACTGCTACAAGGCTTGAATCATCAGTGAATAGATTTATACTACGGATTCAATGCCCTGTTGGTGGGTGTACTAGGAACCGCAAAGTCAACTGTAATCATACCTAGCCACGACATTACTATGTATTTACTATGCTGGAAGTGCCGAGGGATATGCTTCATCGGCGAACAAAATTATCCAACGTCAGGGGAAATGTGATGATGCCAGTACTCAGAACTGTGTTGTGACCTGCCGTAGTCTCGTGCCACAATGTATATATCTGTTACAATTCTATAATTGCCATAGTATATAAATCGTCAGTGGAGAGATTCCTCTTGTGGCAGCAATGCCCTGAAGATGGATGTACGGAGTACCGTACTGTCAATCGTTATTATCTCCAACAACAACTGATTTGTCCATTGAATACTCTCGAATTGATATGGAATACAAAATCACTAGCGAACTGGTTAATCCAACGGCTACAATGCTCTGTTTACTGACGACCTTAGTGCGGTAGGGGCAATATTATCCAGCCATAACTGATATATATGCTGATTATTCTAGATTTGCTGTGGAATTGAAATCATGAGTGAACAAATTATTCCAACGTCTACATTATGGGAATGATGGCTGTACTCAGTAGTGTTTTGTGAAGTGATAATGTCTCGAATGACAGTGGCTCTGCCTTTTGTCATTCTAGAACTGCTATAGAGTTTAAATTCCCAGAGAACGGATAATTTAATTGTTTCAGTACTCCGTTGGCGGATGACAACGTACCGTACTGTCAATTGTAAATTTCTCAAGCCATAACTGGTCTGTATATTGATTATTCTAGACCTGCCGTGGAACTCAAACCCCCAGTGAAGAAATTAATCAAACGGCGACTGCGCACTGCTGATGGCTATACTCAGTATTCTATCGACATATGCCTATGGCTGCAGCGGAGATTGTTCTATACATCGATCGTTCTAAACTCGCTAAAGAACTTAGATCATCAACGTACAGTTTCATTCAATGGCCAACAGTAGTACAGGTACTTCATATATCCATTGATTCTTCTACAATTGCTATAAGGGTTAGGTAATCAATGTGCAGATTAATGCAACGGCTAGAGAGCACTGTTGGTGTATGTAATAAACACCGCACTGCTAACTGTATATATCTCTAGCCATAACTGATCAATGTAACGATTATGCCGGAATTGCAGTGGAATTCAAATCATCAGTGAACAAATTAGTCCAACGGCTACAGAACACTGACGTGGCTGTTGCCAGTACAGTGCTGCCACTGGCTAACATCTCGAGCGGTAATGGAACTCACTTTTGGCATTTCAGAACTGCTATGGAATATAAACCATTAGTGAACTGTTTAATCAAACGGGTACTGTGCTTCCTTGCCGGCTGTACTAAGTACTTTATTTACATATGTCAATGTCTCCCAGGAAAATTTCTCACTCCAATGATCATTCTACAATTGCAGAACAATTTAGGTCATCAGCAAATTGATTAATGCAACGGCTATACCGTTTTGCATAAGGCTACACGCTGAACTGCATTTTCAATTGACAATATCACTCGCGTTAACCAAGATATCCTGTCATCATTCGAAAATAGCAATATAATAAGGATTATCATAGAATAGCTTGATATAGTGGCTGTTGTAATACGATGATTGATATCCTGTCCTGTTTTTTCAGTAGTCAGTATCACCAAATACAACTGATACAAGATTCGATTATTGTAGAAATCCTTTCGCATTTAAATCATCAATGAACAGATGAATGCTGCGGCTGCTGTGCTCTATTGTTCGATGTACTTAGTTCTGCACTGTAAGTTGGAAATAACTCTAGCCACAACTGACCTATGCATGGATTATTCCTGAAGGGCCGTTGAATATGTGTCATTTGTGAATAGAGTTGAAACAACGGCTACATGTACTGTGGTGATGGATCTAATGTGTACTGTATTGCTAATGCTTACAATCCCGAGAGGTAATTGACATTCCCTCTATCATTCTAGCATCGCCACAGAATGCAGATCACCAATGCATGTATATATATATATATATCCAACGGATACAGTACTCTGACAATTGCTGTACGCAGTACTGTAGTGTCAAAGCTTACTATCTCGAGCGATAATTAATACATCTGCTGTCATTCCAGGATTGCTACTCAATATAACACTTTCCACACCAGTGCCGCCACGAGGCGGCGTCCACGGAACGCTCCGTGTGTATTACTGCCGCAGGCAGCAGTGTACTGCCGTCGCCTGTTGGCGGTACCCATGGAAAGCCCTGTGTGTCCTACCGTCGCCTATCAGCGCTATACACAAAGCAATCTCTGGGTGTTATCGACGTAAAGCCTAAAATCGGCGGTAACGGGAGGTTAAGTGTATATGAATACCCTCTGCAGTACGCACTACTGCACCGTCCCCTATTTAAAATTGCCGCTGTTGTAATTGTTCCATTATATATTTTAATACGTGAAATGACGCATCCGGTGTATCGTTCATACCCTCCTTTAGGACAGACTGTACATGTAAATGTGAACTGTCACACGAAGTGACACTGTTAGTTGTGCCATTCATTGTTCTACACTAATTATCTTTATTATTTATCCCATGTTTGTGATAATGGAACAAATTATTTATATCAATGCCATTTACATTAATTGAAATTCTGCCAGCAAATAAATGTGATTTTAAAGAGTTAATCGTCACGCCAGTCTTGTCAGCCTTTACCTCTTATCTGCGAGGTAAGATTCTGCCAAAACCGGCTTTCGGTCAAGGATTAGTGTAGGCCATCGCGCTTTCGCGGCTGACTGCGGCGTAGAGTGCAGCCGCCATTGTGGAAAATTACCGCGTACCACGGATGCACAACTGCGGCCAACTCCTCCATACCGAAAGGGTTAAATCCTTTGAATAGGTTGATCCAACATCTGTAGTACTTCCTTGGTTACTGCAGCCTGTTCTGTATTGTCATCTGTCAATATTTCTCGCGGTAATTAATCTATCCCTTAATCATACTGGAATTGGTGCAAAAGTAAGATGATCATTGGGCAGATTATTCCAATGGATCATGGCGTGGGCCAGCCTGTCCGGATTGCTACACTCAATGCTATATTTTCAGTCGCCAAACCTCTTAGCTGTGATTCATCTACCCTGTGAAAATTCTACAGTAGCATTTTTATATATATCGTCTTAGGGTAGGTATGTACAGTGGCTGCCATTCTGCTATGATGGCTGCAATCAGTATTGTATTGTCTATGGTTAATATTTCGGAATACAACTGGCTTATACCTTCATTAATATAGAAACGCTATTTAATTTTTGTCACAAGTGAACTGATGAACAC
Organism: Eufriesea mexicana; assembly: GCF_001483705.2. Lineage (NCBI taxonomy): Eukaryota > Metazoa > Arthropoda > Insecta > Hymenoptera > Apidae > Eufriesea > Eufriesea mexicana. The sequence continues at coordinate 684,505 of NW_016912944.1, read as the reverse complement.
GACGGCTACAGTGATCTGTTGGTAGATGTACCATGTACAGTACTGTAAGATGCAAGCGCCTATAGGTGCAACCGAAATATGCATTGAATATACCGGAACTCCTATGGAGCCCAACCCTTCTGCGAATAAATTAATCCAACTGATCTACATTTGTGATGATGTACTCTGTCCTTCTCTGTGCTGCATTACCAATTGCTAATATCTCGAGCGATCATGCATCTGCCTTTTGTCAATCTAGGGTTGCTATATAATTTCATTCATCAATGAACAGGTAAATCCAACGGCAGCTCTGCCCTGCTGGTGGATGTACTAAGTACCATACTGTCAATTGGATATATCTCTACCCTTAGCCGTACTATGCATTGAATATTCCTGAATCGCATTGGAACATGCACCATCTGTGAGCAGAGTAGTCCAACGGCTATGTTACCATGTGGAATGTTGTACTCAGTACTGCGTTGTCAATTGTTAATATGTCGAGGCACGATGGATCCGCGTATTGACACACTGGAATTTCTTTGGCATTAATATCACTAGCCAAGGGATTACAACGGCTACTGTGCTGTGATTGCGGTTGCACTAATCACTGTAATATCAGTTGCATATATCTCTGGCCACAAACATACTGTACATAAATTACCCTTGAATGGCAGCCATAATGTTAATGACATTACGAATTGGCAACACAGTGCTAAGTGCAGGCGTCATCACAGTAACGTTGCCGGTGGACTGCTTGGTTCACTGATAATGTAAATTATAATATAATTCCAGACTACATCGGGTATAACACGGATATGGTAAGTGATATTTACAATTGACAGTACGGTACTTAGTAATACCATCTACAGTGCGTTGTATCCGCTGGAACAATATGTTCATTGATGATTCAGGTCCTGTATCATTTCTGGAATGACGAAATTCGGATTCATTATCACTCAAGATATTAGCAATCGTCTGCAGATCACTCGTTCTGGGCACCATCACAGTATTGCAGCCGTTGACAGCATTGTTTACTGAAGACGTATATTCCAATTGTAATTCCAGAATAATCTATGTACAGTATGGTTATGTCTAGTAACATTTACAGTTGGCAGTACAGTTCTTATTACGTCAACCAACAGTGCGCTGTTGCCATTCGAATAACTTCTGCTCTGATGACTCTGTACCTACAGCAAATCTAGAACGTCAAAGTACATATAAATTATCTCTCGAGACATTAGCAATTGATGACACTGTACTGAGTGTTGCCATCACCACAGTCCTGTAGACGATGGATCGCTTGTTCACTGATGATGTAAGTTCCAAAGCCGTTGTGGGACTATCGGTACACAGTGCGGCTGGGGCCAGGGATATTTGCAACTGACAGTTCGGTACTTTGTACACACGCCAACAGAGTACCGCTGCCGATGGAGCAATCTATTGAATCATAATATAAGTTCTACGGCATTTCTAGAACGACAAAATACATATTCAATATCCCTGGAGATATTAGCAGTTGACAGCACAGTACATATCGCAGCCATCGTCACAGTGATGCAGATATTTGACTACCTTTCTCACTGATGATGAAAATTCCAAGGTATTTCCAGAATACCATACGTAGAGTACGTGTGAGGCTAGTCTTAATTACAACTGACAGCACGGTACAATGTACATCCACAAGCAGGGCAGTGTAGCCGTTGTATTATTATGTACAGTGATGATTTAGATTTCATAGAAATTCTGGAGTGACAATAAATATATGAATCATCCCTCGAGAATTTAGGAGTTGCGTACACAGAACAGAGAACAGCCACTGTAACAGTACTGTAGCCGTTGGATTAGTTTGTTCAGCGATGATATAAATTGCACAAAAATTCTAAAATTATCGGCGTATGCTACGTATATCCTTAGATACATCTAAATTGGCTGTACGGTATGCATAAGACCCACAGATACAGCGCCGTAGACACTGGATTAATCATCTCAGTTATGATATAAATAATATAACCTTTCCGGAATGACAAAATACAGATCCACTGGCTCTCGATACGTTTACAATTGAAAACACAGTTCCTAGCACAGCCATCGTCAGAGTTACGTAAACGCTGGACTGCCTTGTCACTAATCATGTAAATTCCGAAGAAATTAACGAATACCCTATGTAAAACACTGTATGATTGTTGACATTTACAATTGAAAGTGCGGCATTAAGTACATCTTCGAACGGAGGATTGTTGCCGTTGGACAAGTCTGTTCACTAACGATGCATATTACACAGCATTACTGAAACAAGAAATGCAGACACATTTTCCATCTAGGTAATTACTACTGACAACACAGTACTGAGTACAGTCATCATTACAGTTTTCTGACGGATCTATAACATTGTTCACTGATAATATCTGCTCCAAATCAATTCTGGATTCATCAATGCACAGTACTGTTATTGCTAAAGTTATTTCCAACAGACAGCGCGATGCTTAGTACATCCACAGATATAGCACTGCAGCCGCTGGACCAATATGTCCAATGATGATTTAAACTCTATAACATAACTGGTATGACAAAATACATATCCCCAGAACCAAGAGACATAAACTATTGGCGACACAGTAATGAGGACATCCATCACCACAGTAATGTAGCCGTTTGACTACTTCGTTCACTGATGACGTAGGTTCGAAAGCAATTATAGAACAATCAACGAATATTACGGTCAAGGCTAGGAGATACTTCCAATTGAATTACGGTACTTCGTACATCTACCGACAGAGCACAGTTGCTGTTGGATCACGCTGTTCAGTTATGATACAAATTCTATAACAATTTAAGAATGTCAAAACGCAGGTAGATTATCCCTCGATATATCAACTATTGACAACACAGCACTGACTTCAGCCGTCATCACAGTAATTTAGACGCTGGCTGCATTCCTCACTGACGATGCAAATGCCTAGATGTTTCTAGAATAAGCTATGTATGCTACGGATATGGCTATTGATGTTTATTCTTCTCAGTACGGTAACAGTTATATCTACCAGCATAGGGCTGTTGCCGTTGGACTAATCGGTTCACTGATGATTTATAATCCACAGCATTTCCAGAAACCGAAATGCAGATCCATTATGCATTGAAATGTTATTTGTTGAAGGCACAGTACTGAGTACAGCCATCATCACAATATTGTAACGGCTGCATAACACTGTTTAATGAAAATGCCATTTTCAAAGCAATTCTAGAATTACCAATGTATGCTACGGTTGTGGCTAGTGATATTTACAGTTGACTGTACGTTACTTCGTACGCCTACACAAAGAGTGCTGTTGCCATTGGATTAATATGTTCAATGATGATTTATACCCTATAAAAATTCTTTAATGCAAAATACATATCTATTGTACCCCGAGACATCAGTAACTGATAACACAGAACAGAATGCAGCTTTCATCGCAGCAATGTATCCGTTCGTCTACCCTGCTCACTGGTGACGTACGTTCAAAGCTGATTGTAGAATATCATATGCATATTGCGGTTACAGCTAGAGACACCTGCAGTTAAAGTACGGCACGTGTTACTTCTAAAAATGTGGCTCTGCTGCCGCTGCATTATTCTGTACACTGATGATGTGTATTGTACAGCAATACTAGTACGAGGAATGCTGATTCATTATCACCCGATACATTATCCATTTACAGCGCGGTACTGAGTACAGCCATCTTCACGCTATGGTATAGGTTGTTTAAACTCGTTCACTGATAGTTTCGGTTCCAGGCAATTCTAGAATAATCAAGGTATACTGCGGTTATAGCTAGAGGTATTTACAAGTGATGTTAGGTTACTGCGTGCATCTAGCAACAGAGCACTGCTGCCGTTGTAATATGATCTTGAATGATGATTCAAATTCTACAAGCATTCCAGAATGAAGAAACACAGATCCGTTATCCCCCGAGATAATAAAAATTGACAACACATTACTGAGTATGGCGAACATCACAGTACTCTAGCCGTTGGAACCGTTTGCCCGCCGTTGATGTAATTTCGGAAGGGATTCTGGAATAATAAATGTATATTACCGTTATGGCTTCAGATACGTCCAATATTACGGTCGTTAGTGAATCCGCCAGCAGAACACAGCAGCCGTTGTATTAATCTGTTCAATGGTGATATAGATATCATGGCAATTCTAGATTCAGAAACGACAGATACATTATACCTCCAGACATTAGCAATAGACGAGACTGTGCAGAGTACAGCAGTCATCACATTAATGCAACCGTTGTACTACGTTGTTCACTGATGATGTACATTACATTGCAATTCTGGAAAAAAATGTATATTACGGTTATGTCTCGAGACTTTTCCTATTAATATTATTGCACTTCGTACATATACAAACAGAGAACCTTTGCTGCTGGATTAACTTGTACAACGCCATCAGCTTTATAGAAATTTATGGGTGCAAAATACAGGCACACTATTCCCAGAGATACCAACAATTGACGACACTGTACTGATTACAGCCATGTTCACAGCAATTTCATCGTTGCACTACTTTTTCACTCGTGATGCAGGTTTCTAAGTAATACTGGAATGGCCTACGTATACAACGGTAATGGCTAGTGAAGTTTACAATTGACATTACGGTCGTTAGTACGTATACCAACGTAGCACTGTTACCGTTTGATAATATTGGTCAAGGAAGGTATATATCCTACACCAATTCTAGAGCGTGGTATGCAGATCCATTATCCCTCGAGATATAAGCAGTTGACAAAAAAGTACTGAGTACAGCTACCATCAGAGCATCGTAACGATTGAATGGCTATGTTTACTGTTAACATCTGTTTCAAAGCAATTCTAGGATAATCAATGTATTGTACGGTTATGGCTAGATGCATTTGCAACTGACCGCAGGGTACCTAGTGTATCAACCAGCAGAGTACTGGAGCCGCTGTACTATGCTATTCAGTGATAACTTCGATCCATAGCTATTCTAGAACGACAAAGGGCGGACCCGCAGTCACGCAGGGTATTAGCAATTGACAATATTGTAATGAGTTCAGTCATTATCACAGTACTGTATCCGTTAGAATTCTTTGTTTACTGAAGATGAAATTCGAAAGTGACTGCTGAAATATGTACAACTTTGACCACCGCTACGTAAATGCGTGTGAATTGTGTCAGATGCCTGCTAAGCCAGAGTAGTAGGAAAAACTTCCGCGAGGAGCGCTTTATGTCGCTCAGGCTTGCCTGTGGCTGGATGCACAGACGTAGAGGGAAGATGTAGCGTCGTATTAATGTGTTGATAGGACAGATGTTATTGGTGATATCGAGAGGTGTAGCTGAGAGAATCTTATCCTGTTAATACTAATAGTAAATGCTATTAGAGAGAGTATGAATATTTTATGTTTACGGACCTCTTTTATAAACATTGTCGCAGTCGGTGGTTTCCAACACGCGCTGGGTAAAAAAGGTTACGAAGCCATATGACATAGTGAGTGATATACAGTGGTACATATTTAGAGAGAATACAGACTGGGGATAGGTAGAAGTATAAATCCACTGAAAGAAAAGGGAAAAAGGAGAAATAAGGAAATGGTACATAAAAATAAAAAAACGAAAAGAAAAATTTCGGGAGGTAATGCTGCAAATATTCCAATATTTAACGGCAGTGATTGTAAAATATGGAAAAAGGGAATTTCACTGCATCTGATATGGTAAAATTGCTACGAACCGGCTTCGGGTATAAGGTTAACAACAGAAAATGGAGCTGACAGGAATAATTTGAATCTAAATGTGATGAATTATAGATACGGTAGCATATCGAACGAGCAACTGGAGTTTGTGGGTGAAATGTATACGGTGAGAAAAATCTTGGTAAATTTGATGGAATGTATCTACAAAAGCCTACAGTATTACAGATATATATCAGAAATAAATTGGATAGATAGATATTGAAATGTTACGACGAGTCAAGTTCATCCTCTACGAATTTTAAAAAACTGTTAATGAATTGTGGTGTGTAGGTGCTGAAATTAACGAAAGTGAAGAAATGCATTATATATTAGAAGCGATTCCAGAATCACTTTGCCACGTTTGTGATTCGATAGGTACAATGAACGCAAAGGACCGCGCTTGTGAGCTTTAGAAGAGCAAAATTGCATTGCGGGAAACCCAAGGACAAACAGAAAATGGCAAAAAGGTTTCATGTGCATTTAAAGTCGATAATAAAGTTTTAAAGTACCACAAACGTAGAAAAGATGGACACATATCACGAAACTCTCAAAAGGCGAGTAGACCAAGTAGCAGTGGTGGTTGTCACCGGCAAGGAGGTGACAGACAACCCTGGCAACAACAATCTGCCAATCAAGAATTTCGAGGCCAAGGAGGTCGAGGCTACGGTCAACGTGGACGTGGTAGGAACCAGTGATACCGTGGCATAGTTTGGCATTCGTACCACGTTGGCACGGGTCATCAACATGCGAGGTACTCATACAATGAAAGAAACTACGTTCGAGGAACCGGATACTTCCTGACTCAATCTCAGATTTCAGAGAAGAGAATGAGAATGAATGTTCGTGTGATAAGAATGCGTGTAGTTGTGAGATGTAAAAAATGGATTTGGTTTTGGATAGTGGACGTTCGGACCATACTGTGAATTATGATTTTTCTTATCTGAAAGTGTTACATTAAAAAACCTTATAAATGTCGAAATTGCAGCAGGTCGAGCACTGAAAAGGACGAAAGTAGGAAAAATGGTGACTTATATTCAACTTCATAAACAAATGATTAAAATAAAGATATGCAATATATTTTGTGTAAAAGAATTGGATAAAGATTTACTGTGTTATACGAGAATAACGGATGAGAATAGAATTGCATCGGTAGGTGATACTTCAAAAATATGTGATAGGCATGGAAGATTAATTGGAGTTGCTCATGAAGAATATCGTTTATACAAAATCAGTAGCTCTGTAGAAAGAAACCAAACTTATGCTAAAAGAGTTGAAAATATGACACAGCGAGAAAAATTACATCGAATCTTTGGTCACGTAGATATTAATTATTCAAATTAGATTTCTGAGAAAAGATTAGTTGATAGAATGCCAGAAAACTTGGAGCATACTTTTCTAATATGTGGGACGTGCATTGAAAGCAATATGTACAATTTACCATTTCGAAGCAATAGTAGTAGGTAATGCATAATTTTTGAACTTGTACACACAGATTTAAATGCGCCTCATCATACAGCGTGATATGATGGATGGAAATATTACTCAAAATTCATTTATGATTTTAGTGAGTGTACTGTAATTTATACATTGCAATCGAAGAATGAAGTTTATGGTTGCTTTATAGAGTATATAAATAAGGTAGAAAATTTATGTAGCTCAAATGTAGAAAGACTAAGTTGTTGCAATGGAGAGTGATATATTAATAATGAATTGCGTAAATTAATTCGTGAAAAGGGTATTCTCTTAGAGTCTTGCCCACCTTACGCTCATTAGCTGAACGGAGCAGCTGCGTGTTATAATAGAACTACAATGAATTCGGCTAGATGCTTACTCCCTGATTTGAAATATAAATTACATATTTGCCTGAAATATTAAAAGCAGATGCATATCTGAGAAATAGGGTTATAACGAGTACCGTGGAAATGAAGACTCCCATCGAAATACCTTTCAAATGGAGGCCAAATATTGAAATTTTCAAGTTGCATGGTAGTAAAGTTTTTACAATGGTACCAACGATTAGTCGAAGGTCCGCGTGGGATATAAAATCCGATGCTGTACATGGGTAGGATACGAAAATACTGGTTATAGGGTGTTAACTAATGGTAAAGATATAGTTGCTAGACACGTAGATATTATAGAATATGAAAAATTATTAGGATTTAACGGAGTAGATGAATCTGATGGTGACTCGAAGGAGAACGTGGGCGAAGGAACTGAGTTTGAAATAGCTCATGAATACGTGTTAAGAAACAATGTACATGAGGAGGTTTTTATCAAATATAAAAATGAAGACGGGAATCTTAGCGAAATTGAGCTAGAACTGAGAAGACCCGTACGTCAAACAAAAAAAAACCTGAGAGACCTGACTCTGAATCATACTGCATATATGTAAATTTTTAAGTGCAGGTAGTCCAAGAAATTATGACGGATCGTTTAATGGAAGCGAATTTGGTTCATGGAATGAGGCAATGAAACGCGAGGTAAATATCATAGGAAAAATGAATATTGGGAACTGGTGGGCAAGCCGGAAGACAAGAAAATTTTAGATTCAAAATTGGTTTCTACAGATAAGGCTGACGATCGAAAAGAGCAAGGCTGGCTCTATGCGTCTTTCAACAATATGAGGTACTGTATGAGCTATATACCCTATTGGCAAAAATACAATCAACAAAATTGTTATTGGCATACTGTTGTAATTATGATTTAACAATAAAACAAATAAATGTGGAAACCGCACTACTTAAGGAAAATGTCATATCTGAAGTGTTTGTAAAGCAGCATGTAGATTATGGTGATATGAGTGGAAAAGTATACAAATTGAGGAAAGTGGTTGATGCATTACGTGAAAGCCATGGATCTTCATACGAATGCTTCGGCGAATATATTGTAAAACTATTATTTCGTAGAAGTGAGAATGATTATTACTTATACATAAAAATTGAGAAGTATGAACGAATATATTTCATTTTGTTTGTAGACGATTTACTAATTTGTGCAGGGAACGAAAATATATTTAAGGAAATCAAAGCTACACTGTGAAAAAGATTTGCAATGGAAGATCTAGGTGAAGTGAGAACCTATGTGGGAATAAACATAGATTACGATTTTAAAAAAGGTGCCATGGAACTCGATCAGAAATATTGCATTTGGACCTGAGCAAAGAGATACAAGATTGAGAACAGTAAATTATATAGTACACTTATGGTGCAAAATTTCAACCTGTAACCATCACAATCGATCTCAATTGAAATGAAATATAGAAACCTCATGATTATTGTATGTTGCTATTGGAACACGAATAGACATTAGCTATAGTGTAAATTATTTAAGTTGATTCCAAGATTGTTACGATGAATCTCATTTCAAATATGCTTTATGAGTTTTGAAATATCTTTATCCTACAAGAGAAAGAAAATTAATATATCAAGGAAATTTAAGTGCTGAGATAGCAGATTGCTTTGCAGGCTCTGATTGTGCTGGATGCAAAGCAGATGGAAAATGGACTACAGGTTTCATAATAAACCATTTGGAAATGTTATATTTTGGAAATAGAGAAAACAAATCAGTGTAGCAAAATCACCAACAGCTGCTGAATATGTAGCGTTATCAGAAGCAGTTATCGAGATAAAATTTTTAAGGGAACTGCTAAAAGATTTTGGTGCAGAGATTGAAAAGCCAATAAAAATTAATGAAGATATTTCTGGTGCAACCGCAATATTGAAATATGGATGCTTAACAAAAAACTCAAAATATAATGAAGTACATTGTCATTTCGTAGATGAAAGCTATGAACATCAAGAAATAGACACTGTAATGGTTGATTCAGGAAACAGCGTAGCCGATACTTTGATGAAAGCATTAGGAAGAAATAAGTATGTAAAGTTTAGATCAGTTATCGGAATAAGTTATGTTGCAAAAATGGCTAGCTTAAGAATCTTTATATGAGTGTAAAATTAAGAAAGTCAAAACTGAGGAGGTGTGATGAAATATGTATAATTTTGACCGCCGCTACGTAAATGAGTTTGTATAGCGTGAGATGCTCGCTATGCTAGAACAGTAGGAAAAACATCCGCGAGGCGCGCTTTATGTCACTCACGCTTGCCGTGGCTAAAAGCATGAGAGTATAGAGAGGATGTGGCGTCGAATTAATGTGTTAATAAATCAGAATTTATTCGTGAAGTAGAGAGTTGTAGATGAGAGAATGTGATTCTAATAACACTAATAATAGATGCTATTAAAGAAAGTATGAACATTTTGTGTTTACTGACATCATTTATTTACAGTGACTGCAGAGTAGCATATGTATATTGCGGTTAAGGCTGGTGACTTTCACAATTATCATTAAGGCATTTAGTACATTTTCCAACAGAACACTGCTGCCGTTGAATTCATCAGTTCACTTGTCATGTATATCCCACAGCAATTCTAGAGCGAGGAACGCAGATCCACTATCCCTTGAGATTGTAACTATCGACAGCACATTACTGAGTACAGTCGCCATAACGATACTGTAGCCGTTGGGCTACTTTGTGCACTGATGATGTAAATTCGAAGAGATTCTTGAATAATGAATACAAAGCACGTTTGTGGCTTGAGACATTTCCAATTGACTGTACGGTACTTAGTAAATCCACCAGCAGAGCACTCCTGCCGATGTACCAGTCTGTTCAGTGATGATATCGATTTCATAGCAAATAAAGAATCACGAATGATACATCCACTATCCCCCGTGGTATTAGCAATTAGCAACACAGTACTGAGTACAGACATCTTCACAGTAATGTAGCCGCTTGACTATCTCGTTTACTCATTATGTAAGTTCCAAAGCAATTCTGGAATGTCCAATGTATACTACGGTCATGGCTCGCGATATTTGCATTTCGCAGTACGGTAATTGGTACATCCACTAGTAGAGCTCTCCGGCTGCCGTATTAATCGTTTCAATGATGACACCGATGTCATAGCCATCCTAGAATGACAGATTCACATACCCTCGGTATTTTAATGATTGACGACACAGTACTGTATACATCCACCGTCAAAGTACTGTAGCAGTTGGAATACTTTGTTCACTGATGATGAAGTTTGAAGGTGATTCTGGAATATACATTGCATATTCCGCTTACGGTATGAGATATTTCCAATTGACAGCGCGTTACTTACTACATCCACCGGCACAGCGCAGTAGCCGTTGGATTAACCTGTTCTATGTGATATAAATTATATGGCTATTCTAGAATGACATAATACAGATCTACTGGCCCTCAAGGTACAAGCAATTGAAGGCACAGTGCTGACTACACCCATCGTCACGGTAGTGCAGCCGCAGGACCCCTTTGCGCACTGATAATGTAAATTCGAATGTGATGCTGTAATAACCTACATATAGTGCGGTTATTGCCAGTGACACTTACAGTTGGCAGTACAGCATTAAGTACGTCTTCCAACTGATATCCGTTGCCGTTAGTCTAACGTTTTCACTGATGGTATTTTTTCCACACCATTACTGCAGCAACAAATGCAGGTCCATAATCTACCGAGAAATTAGGAATTGAAGACACATTACGGAGTACAGCCGTCATCACAGCAGTGTAGCCGACTGGACTGCTTTTTCCTCTAATTATGAAGAAACAAATGAAATTATGGTGCAACCATTGCATATTACGCATATGGCTTTAGACACTTCCAACTGACACTTCGGTACATCCTACGTCCACCAATATAGCGATGTATCCGATCCATTATACTGTTCAATGACGACTTAAATTCTAAGACTACTCTAGAATGACGGATTGCAGATACACTACCCCCGATATATTAACAATTGACATCACAGTACTGAGTACAGCCACCATCTCACTAATGTAGAATTTGGACAACTTTATCCACTAATGATGGATATTGTAAAATAATTCTTGAGCAGCCTAGGTTCAGTGCTGTTACGGCTAGTGATGTTTACAATCCACAGTACGTTAATTAGTGCATCTACCAACAGAGCGCTGTTCCCGTGGAATTAAATTGGTCACTGAAGTTGGATATTGCACAGCAATTCTAAAATGGGAAATCCAGGTCAATTATCCCTCTAGAAGTTAACAATTGACAACACAATGCTGAGTACAGCTATCATCACAGTACTGTAATTGCTAAATAACTTCGCTCACTGATAATATAAGTTCCAAAGCAACACCAGTGTAAATAAGGTATACTACGGTCATTGCAATGGACATTTCCGTATCGCAGTACGGTACTTACTAAATCCAAAATATAGCTCTGTATCTGTTCGATCAATCTGTTGAATGATGATATAAACTCTATAGCAACACTAGAATGGCAAAATACGAGTCCGCTATCCGTCGATATATCATTATTTAACAACACAGTACTGAGTACAGCCATCGTCACAGTATAGTAACGGTTGAATAGCGTTGTACACTGACAACATAAATTCCAAAGCAATTCTTGAATTGTCAGCATATATTACGGTTATGATTATAGACATTTACAATTGACCGTACGCTACTTCCTACATCTGCTAATAGAGCACACTTGCCGATGGATTAATCAGTTCAATGAAGATCAAGCTTCTATAACAAATCTCGAAAGACAGAATGCAAGTCCATTATCCTTAGCCACATTAAGAATTGAGAGCACAGTACTGAGTAGAGCCATTATCACGGTGATGCAGCCGATGCACTTATTTGCTCACTAATGACATTAATTGCAAAGTAATTCTGGAGTAGTAAATTTATATTGGTGTTATGGCTTGAGATGTTTCCAAGTGACAGGACGGTACCCATTACACCTAAAAGTATTGCACCGTAGCCGTTGGATTAAACAGTTCATTGTTGATTTAGATTCCATGACAGTTCTGGAAGGACAAGGTACATGTCCACAATCTCTCGAGATATCAACAATTAACATCACTGTACCTAGTGCTGCCACCATCACAGTAACGTAGACGTTGAACTACATTCTTCAGTGACCATTGATATTCCTAAGTAATCCTGGAATAAAATACGTATACTGCGGTTATGGCTAGTGACGTTTAGATTTCTCTGTACGATAATTAGTACATCTACCAACAGAGTACGATTGCCGTTGGATTAAATTGGTCAAACGTGTTGCATATGCTGCCGCAATTCTAGAACGAGAAATGCAGATCCATTATCCCCCGAGATATTAAGAATAGAAAGCGCGGTACTTGGTACAGCCATTATCACAGTGTAGCAACGGTTGAATAAAGTTTCTGACTGATAATTTCAGTTCTATATCAAATCTAGAATAGTAAATGTATAGTACGGTTAAAGCTGCAGGTATGTCCAACGTACAGCACGGTACCTAGGAGATCCACCAGCTGAGCACTGCATCCGCTGTATTAATCTGCTGACAGATGACTTATGTTTTATGGCTATCCTGGAATCACAAATCACAGATCCATTATTTCTCGAGATACTAATAATTGACAATTGAAATTTGCCGCCGGTCTACTTTCCTCACTGATGGCGTAACTTTGAAAGCGATTCTAGTATAAGCAGCGTATAGTGCGGCCATGGCCAGTGATATTTAAAATTTACATTACGGCAACCAGTACATATACCAACAGAGCACTGCATCAGCTATAATAAACTCTTGAACCATGATTTAGGTTTTATAGCAATTCCAGAATGACAGAAGGCAGATCCACTGAACCTCGAGATATTAACAATTCAGAGCACACCCCTGACTACATCCATCATTACAGTAATGTAAGCGTTGGACTACAATGTACTCTAGTGATGTAAACTCCTAAGTAGTTCAGGAATAAAATATGTGTACTACGGTTATGGCTAATGTTGTTTAGAATTCACGGATCGGTATTCAGTACATCTACCAACCGAGCACTGTTGCATTGGTGTTATATTGTTCACTGAAGTTGTCAATTCGAAAGCAACCTTAGAAGAGAAGTGCAGCTCCTCCACTGTCCCTCTCAATATTAACAGTTGACAACACAGTGCTGAGTACAGCCACCATCCCAGTAGTGTTGCCGATGGACTAATTTGTCCACATATGATGTAAATTACAAAGCAACTCTGGAATTATCCATGTCTATTGGCGTTATGGCTTGAGACGTTTCCAATTGACAGATCGGTACATGTTACTACCAACATTATAGCACTGTAGCAGTTGGATTGAACTGCACACCATATGACTTAATGTTTATAACAATTCTAGAATGAGAGAATACTGGTCCAATATCTCCCGAGGTATCAACAATTAACAATAATGTACCTAGTACGGCCACCATTACAGAAATGTAGACGTTAGAATACATTGCTCGCTGATGACGTAAATTCCAAAGCGAGTCCGAAATAATCAAGGTCTATTGCGGTTATGGCATGAGATATTTCGAATTGAGAGTACGGTATATAGTACATCCACCAGGAGAGCACTGCAGACGCAGTATTAATCTGTTCAGTGATGATATGGATTTCATAGCCTCTAGAATGTCAAAAGGGAGATCCATTTTCCCTGGATTAATCTGTTCAATGATGGTTAAGCATCTATAACAGTTCTAGAATGACAAAATACAAATCCATTATCCACCGCGATATTAACAGTTGACAACATAGTACTGAGTACAGCCATCGTCGCAGTGATGTAGCCGATGGACTAATTTGTCCCCTGATGATATGTACTCCAAGGCAATTCTTAGATAATCAATGTACATTACGGTTATGTCTATACATGTTTAGAATCAATAGTACGGTACATATCACGTCCACAAATATAGCGCGGTAGCCGTTGGTTTAAGCTGTTAAGTGACGAGTTAAGTCCTATAACAGTACTAGAATGACAAAATACAGACCATCTGCCCCTCGGTATATTAACAATTGGCGACACTGTACCGTGTACAGCCGTCATAGGTGTACTGTAACGTTTGAATAACGTTATACACTGATAATGTCAGGTACAAGATATTTCAAGAGTTACCAATGTAAACAACGGTTATGGCTAGGGATATTTACAACCGACGGTACCGCATTTGGTGCATCCTGCAACATGTCACTGTTGCCATTGTAGTAGTCCTTTCGCAGATGATGTATATTCCAGGGAAATTCTAGGACGAGAAATGCAGATGCATTATCCCGCGCGCTACTACGAATGATGACAGATTACTTCGTGCAGCCATCATCACAGTATTATAGCTGTTGTATAACTTTGTGCACTGATGACTATACCAAAGCAATTCTAGGGTGATGAATGTTCATTGCGGTTATGACTTGAGATATTTCAAATTACGGCACCTATTACATTCACCAATATAACATTTTGTCCGTTGGATTAATCTGTCCACTGATGATTTCAATTGTATATAAATTCTAGAACGGCATCACACAGATCCACTGACCCTCGGCAAATTAACGATTGACAACACATTTCTGGGTGCCCCCAAAATCAGGGTGGTATTACCGTTGGACTACTTCGTTCACGGATAATTTAAATATGAAGGTGATTCTAGAATGACATATGTATTGCGCGGTTACTGTTAGTGATACTTAAAATCGATAGTGCAGCATTTAGTACGTCTTCCAAATGATCTCGGTTGCTGTGCAATTTGACTGCTTACTGATGACGCATACACCACAGGAACACTAGGACGGGGATAGCAGATACACTACCCCCAAAACATTAGCAAATGAAAATAAGTTACCGATTACAGTGACCATCACTGTATAGTGGCCGTTGAATAGCATTGTTTGCTGGTGATGTAAATTCGAGAGCATTTCTGGCATAGTCAATGGATGTTTGGGTCATGGCTTCAAATATTTCCAACTGTCAGTACGGTACTTATTGCATCCACCATTATGGCACACTGGCTGTTGGATCAGACCGTTCAATGATGACATAAGCTATGTAATACTTCTAAAGTGACAAAATACATGCCCACTATTCTTCGAGGTATCAGAAATTGACGGAAGAGTACTGAGTACAGCCAACATCACAGTAATATTAACGATGTTCCACTTTGTCCGCTGATGACGGAAATTCTGAAGTTATTATAGAAAAATCTATGTACAGTACAGCTGTGGCTAGTAGTATTTACATCTGACAATACGGCTAATGGTACATCTTCGAACAAAGCTCTCTTGCGGTTGGATTTGTCTCTTCAATGACGACATACATTGTACAGCAATTCAAGGATTTAATGTACAGATCCACTAACCCTGAAATATTGTTATATGGCAGCACAGTACTGAGTACACACACTATTACGGTATTGCAACAGCACTATAACTATGCTCACTGTTGATGTAAGTTATAAAGGAATTCCAGAATAACCGACGCATGTTTATGGTTTGAGAGACTTCCAGTTGATAGTACAGTGCTTACTACATCCGCCAACATAGAAGAGCAGCCGTTGGATTATTCTGTTCAATGACTGTGTATATCCCACTACAATCCCAGGACGAGGAATGCAGGACCATTATCACTTGAGAAAATAACAAACGTTAACATAGTACTGCGTACAGCCATCATCGCGTTGTTGTAGCCGTGGTATAACTTCGCTCACTGATGATGAAAATTACAAAGCAATTCTGGAATGATCATTATATATTACGGTTATGCCTTGAGATATTTCCAGTTGAAGGTACGGTACTCACTACGCACACCGATATAGCACTGTTGCAGTTGAATTATTGAGTTCTACCATGATTTAATTTCTGTAGCGTTCCTAGAATGACAAAATACGGATCCACTATTCCTCGGTTCTTATTAATTGAGAGAACAGAACGAAGTACAGCGATCACCACATTTATGTAGCAGATGGATTATATTGTTCAATGATAATGTATATTCTAAAGTTATTACAGAGTAACATATATATAGTCAGTAATGGCTATTGGCATTTACAGTTGACCCTACGGCATTTACTACATCTTCCAACAGGTCGCTGTTGCCACTCGATTAATATGTTCACTCATAGCGTATTTTCCACAGCAGCTATTGAACGAGAAGCCAAGGTCCATTATCCCTCAAGATATTAACAAATGAGTACGCAGTACTGAGTACAGCCATCATCACTGCACTGTAGCCGTTCAACAGCTATGCTCACTGAGAATGTAAATTCCAATGCAATTCAAGAATAACCGACATATGTTAAGGTTATCGCTGGAGATACTTCCAATTGTTGGTACGGCACTCACAACGTCCACCCATAAAGCAATGTAGCCGTTGGATTAATATGTTCAATGGTGATTCAGTTATTGTAACTATTCCAGAATGACGAAATACATATCCACTAACTCTCGAGACATTATCAACTTACAACACAGTACCGAGTACACCCAACGGCATATTAATGTATCCGCTGGACTACATTGTTCTCTGATAATGTAAACACGAAGGTAATTCTAGAATGACGTATGAGTATTGCGATTGTGGACAGTGATATTTACAATAGGCAGTGCGGCAATTATTTCATCTACAAACAGAGCACTGTTGCCGTCCGATTAAATTGTTCACTGTAGTTGTGTGTCCTACAGCGAATCCAGAATGAAAAATGAAAGTTCATTGTCCCACGAGAAATTAACAACTGACAGCACAGTACCGAGTACGGCCATCAACACACGAACGCTGCCGTTCCATAGCCACGTTCACTGTTTATGTATGCTCCAAAGCAATTCTGGCAAAATCTACGCATCTTAAGGTTATGGCTTGTGTCATTTCCAATTGAAAGTACGGTAATTATTACATCCACCAGTATAGCAATGCAGTCGCTTGATTAGAATGTTCATTGAGGGTTTAGGTTCTATAATAATTCTAATGAAAATATCCAGTTACACTGAATGTCGGGATAGTGGCAATTTAGATCAGAGTACTGAGTACACCTGTCATTACAGTAACGTAGCAGATGGACTACTATGCTAGCTGATAATGCAAATTCGAATGAGACTCTGGAATAGCCTATGTTAAGGAGGTTATTTCAAGCAATATTTGCAATTGGCAGTACGGAATTTAGTACCTCTTCCAATATATCACTGTTGCCGTTTGATTAATCTGTTCACTGATGATGCATATTCCACTGCAACTATAGAACGGGATATGCAGGTCCACTATCCCTCGAGGTGATAACAAATTGCGACACAGTACTGAGTACAGTCAATATCACAGAATTGAAGCCGCTGAAGGACATTGTTCAGTGCTGATGACGTTTCAAAGGAAATTCTGGAATAGTCATTGTATATTACGGCTACAGCTTGAGCTATTTCAAACTAACAGTGTGGCACTTATTGCGTCCACCAGTATAGCACGGCAGCCGTTGCGCTGCTCTGCTCAATGATGGTTCAAACTCTATAACTATTCTAGAATGACCAAATACAGATCCGTGGAGCTCGAACTATTAGCAGTTTTCAACAAAGTACTGAGTACACACGCCATCACAGTACTGCAACCGCTGGACTACTTTGTTCAGCGATAATGTAAATTCGAATGCGGTTCAAGAATAACCTATGTATAATGCGGTTATGGTTAGTGATATCTAGAATTGACAGTACGATATTAAGTACATCCACCAACAGATCAGTGTTGCCGGTGGATTAATCTGTACACTGGTGCTGAATATACCACAGCAATTCTCAAACGAGGAATACAGTTCCTTTATCGCTCCGGACATTATCAAATGACAACACAGCTGTAACCACTGTAACCGGTGGATTAATCTTTTCAGCGATATTATAATTCCTACGTCGATTCTAGGATATCAAAATACAGATCCACAGTCCTCGGAGATATTAGCAATTATCATCACAGTAATGAGTACAGCCACCATCTGGGTAACGTAGCCCCTGGACTGCTTTGTCCACTGGTGATGTAAATTCGAAGGTCATTCTAGAGTAACATATGTATGGGGCGGTTATGTTTAGTGATACTTACAATTTACGGTACGGCCTTTAGTGCAACTTCCAGCAGATCGCGATTTCCAATGTAGTAATCAGTTTACTGAAGATGCATATTCCACAGCAATTCCAGGGCGAGGAACGCAGATCCATTGTCCCTCGAGAAGTTAACAAGTGACGACAAAGTAATGAGTACAGCCAATATCACAGTATTGTAACCGTTGAAGGCCTCTGCTCACTGATGATCAACATTCCAACCCAATTATCTAATAGTCATTGCATATTACGGTTACGTGTTGAGATATTTCCGACTGATAGTAGGGTACATATTATATCCACCAATAAATCACGATAGGCGTTGCATTACTCTGATCAATGATGATTTAAAAAATATAACAGTTCTAGAATGACAAATTGCAGATCCTCCGGCCTTGAGTTACTATCAATTTACGGCA
Source organism: Eufriesea mexicana (assembly GCF_001483705.2). Taxonomy (NCBI): domain Eukaryota; kingdom Metazoa; phylum Arthropoda; class Insecta; order Hymenoptera; family Apidae; genus Eufriesea; species Eufriesea mexicana. The sequence goes on along the minus strand of NW_016912944.1, from coordinate 665,455 downwards.
CAGTACAGAGTGCAACAACCATCTCAGATGCGTACTCGTTGGACTCCTCTCAATACTGATGTAAATCCGAACGCAACGCTAGAATAACTTTCGAATTTTGCGGTTGTGGCCAGTAACATTTACAATCGGTTGTATAGCAACTTGTACATATAACAACGGGGCACTGTTGCTGTCTGATAAAACTGTTCATTGAGGATGTATATTCTACAGCAATTGTAGAATGATAAACGAAGTTCCATCATCCCTCGCGTAATTAACAATTGACAACACAGTACTGGGTACAGCCATCATCACAGTAACGTACACGTTGGGCTGCTTTGTTCACTGATGATGTAAGCTACAAAGCAGTTCTGAAATAATCAATGTACAGTAGGTTTCTGTCTTGGGATATTTCCAATTGACATTGTGTTACATATTACATCAGTTACTTCAGATCTGTTGCCGTTATATTAATATGCTGAGTGATGATTTAGCTTCTATAAGAAATGTAGTATGACAGAATACATATAAACTGACGCTCGAGATACTCACAATTGACAACACAGTACAGATTACAGCCATCATCACAGAAATTTAAACGACGTACTGCTTTGTTCACTGAGGGTGAGGATTCACAGGTAATTCCGGAATAAAATATGTATACTACGGTTATGGCTATTCAGGTTAAGAATTCACTGTACGGTGAATAGTACATGTTCCAAGAGGACACAGATGCCGTTGGATTAATCTGTTCAATGGAGATTTAGATATTGTGGCTATTCTAGAATGCAAATTACAGAAACATTGTACCTTGAGGTATTAACAATATACATCACAGTACTGAGTACATCCATAATCGTAGTAGCGTAGCTGTTGTACTCCTTTGACCACTGATATTGTAAGTTAAGCGGCAATTCTGGAATAATCACTCGGTATTCCGTCTATGGCTTGTGATATTCAAAATTGACAGCACGGTACGTATTACATCCAACAATATTCCAATGTAGCGGTTGGATTAGCATCTTCAGTGCTGATATAAATTTTATAACATTACTATAGTGGGAAAAGACATATCAATTATCCCACGTGATATTAAGGATTGACGACACAGTCCTGAGTAAAGCCATCACCACAGTCATGAAGACGTCGGATTGCATTTTTCACAGCATATATGTATTCCAAGATAATTTGAGAATAACCTACGTATACTACCGCTGTTGCAAGTTATATTTACAATTCACAGTACAGTAATTGGAGCATCCGCTAGCAGAGAAATGCAGCCGTCGTCTTAATCTGATCAATGATGATTTCGATCGTATAGAAATTCTAAAATGGCAAAAGACAGACTCGTTATCCCTTGAGATGTAAACAATCGATCACCCGGTGCTGATTGTAGTGTTCGGCACAGTATTGTAGCCGACTCACTACTTTGTGCGCTGATGATGTAAGTTCCAAAAGCATTTCAGGATAAATCAATGTGTAGTTCGGTTGCTGCTTGTGATATTTCCTACTGACAGCGCGGTACATAGTACATCCACCAGCAGAAAACAGCACCATCTGTTACAATATGCTCAATGGTGATATGGATTTCATAGCGATTCTTGGATGAAAAAACGCAGATGCATTATCCCTCGAGGCAGTAACGATTGACAACACAGTACAGAGTACAGGCATCATCTCGGTAATGTTGCCATGGTACTGCTTTGCTCACTGATGATATAGATTCCAAAGGAATTCTGGAACATTTAATTTGTGGTACGGATATGGCTAGAGATATCTCCAACTGACAGTACGTTTCGTAGTACGCACACCAGCAGACCACTGCAGCTGCTGCATTAACCATGTAAATGGTGACGTCGATTTTTTGGCAATTCTAGAATGACAAAGGACGGATCCATCATCCCCAAGGTATTAACGATTTACATCACACTAATCAGGACAGCCGTCGTCACAGTGCTGTAACCGTTGGACTGCTTTGTTGGGGGATGATATAAATTCCCAAGTAATACTGGAACTACCAATGCATAGCACTGCCATGGCTTGAGATATATCCGAACGATAGTACGGCACATATTATAACCACGAATATAGCCCTCTATCCGTTGGATTAATCTGTTCAATTATGATATAACTTCTATGAAAATTCTAGAATGACAAAACACATGTCCGCTATCCGCCGAGACGTCAATAGTTAACAACACTGTACTGAGTACATCCATCGTCACAGTATAGTAACGGTTGAATAACGTTGTTCACTGACATTATAAATTCCAAAGCAATTCTAGAGCTATCAGCGTATATTATGGTTATGGTTAGAGACATTTACAGGAGATTGTACGCTACTTCGTACATTTACAAATGGAGCACTGTTGTCGATGGATTAATCAGTTCAATGAAGATCAAGCCTCTATATCAAATGACGAATGACAGAATGCAGGTCCATTATCCTTAGCGTCATTACGAACTGTTAACGCAGTACAGAGTACAGCCATTATCGCGGTGACGAAGCCGATGAACTTATTTGCCCAATGATGTCATAAATTAAAAAAGAATTCTGGAGTAACCAATTTATGTCAGGGTTATGGCTTGGGATGTTTCCAACTGACAGTATGTCATTAATTACGTCTACCAACACACCACTGCTGCCGCTGTGTATTCTGTTCACAAATGACGTACATCCCACAGCGTCTGTGTAGCGGGATTTGCAGACACATTAACTCTCATGATATTAAGAAATGGCTACACAGTACTGAGTACAGCCACTATCACACTACTGTTGTCGTTTAATAACTACGTTCACTGTTAATGTGAGTTCCAAAGCAATTCTGGGATAATCAACGTATATTATGGTTACGGATTGAGATATTTCCAGATGATGGTACGGTACACATTACAACCGCCAGTATAGAAGAGTTGCCGCCGGAATATGCTGTTCAATGAGGACTTAATTTCCGTAACAATTCTAGAATAGCGTAATCCAGATCCAATGTACGTTGGGATATTGGCAATTTAGATCACGGTACAGGGTACACCCGCCATCACGGTGAAGTAGCAGGTGGACTACTACGTTTACTGATAATGTAATTTCGAATGAGGCTCTAGAATAACCTATGTATCGTGCGGTTATTTCAGTGATATTTGCAATTGACAGTACGGCCTTTAACAGACCTCTCACTATACCATCCTTGCTGTTTCATTAATCTGTTCACTGATGATGCATATGCCACTGCAATTCTAGAACGAGGTATGCACATCCATTATCCCCCGAGATATTAATATATTACGACACAGCACTGAGTACAACCAACATCACGGAATGGAAGCCGTTGAACAATCTTGTTTGGTGCTGATGAGGTTTCCATAGAAATTCGGGAATGTTCATCGTATATTGCGGCTACAGCTTGAGCTATTACAAATTAACATTACGGAACTTAATGGATCCACCAATGTAGACCGGCGGCCGTTGCATTACTGTGCTCAATGACGGTTTAAATTATATGAAAATTTTAGAATGACAAAATACAGATGCACTGAACAACGAGATATTAGCAATTTAGAACACAGTACTGAGTGCACCCACCATCACATTAATGTAGCCGCTGGACTACTTTCTTCACTGACAATGTAAATTCGAGTTTGTCTCTGGAATAGCCCATGTACAGTACGGTTATGACTAATGGCATTTGCAATTGACAGTACGACAGTCAGCCCGTCTACCAACAGACCACAGTCGCCGTTGTATTATTCTGATCATTAATGACGTATACTCCGCGGCATCTCTAGAACGAGATATACGGATAATTTATCCCTCGGTACATTCACAACTGACAACACAGTACTGAGCACTGCCACCATTAGAGGATGGCGGCAAATCAATAGCTTCGTTTTCTTCTGATGCAAGTTCCAAAGCAGCTCTGGAATGATCAACGTATATTACGGCTACGGCTTGAGATATAAACAGTTTATATTACGGTACCTATTACAACCACCAATGTAGCAGAGTTGCCGTCGGATTGTTTTGTTCAGTAATGATTAAAATTCTATAAAAGTTCTGTAATGACAAAATGGAGATCCACTGACCCTCGGGTTATTATATATCCGCTGGAATACTTCGTTCACTCGTGATGGAAGTTCCAAAGCAATTCTGGTATAACCAACGTGTATTACGGTTGCTGCTTGAGATACTTCTAATTGGCAGTACGGTACATATTACATTCACCAATGAAGCGCTTTAGGCAATGGATTAAAGGATTTAGTAATGATTTATTATCCACAGCGATGCTAGAACGACAAAATACCGGTCCACCTCTCCTCGATTTATTAATAATTGAATTAAAAGTACTGAGTACACACATAGTCACATTATTGCAGATGATGGAATAATTTGATCACTGATGACTGAAGTTCTAAAGCAATTCTATAGCAACCTGTGTATACTACGGTTATGACTTGTGATATATACAACAGACAATACAGTGCATAGGACGTACTCCAACAAAGCACAATTGCCGTTGAATCAATATCTTCACCTATGACGTACATTCTACAGCAATTCAAGGATGAATATTGCAGATCCCTTATCCCTAGAGATATTAACAAATGACAACATAGTACTGAGTACAGTCATCATCACAGTATTGTGACGGTTGGACTACCCTGTTCACTGATGATGTACGTTCGAACGAAATTCTAGGATGACTTATGAAGGGTGCGGTTGTGTCTAGCGACATTTACAATCAACAGGCCTGCAATTGGTACATCTTACAACAGAGCGCAGTTGCCATCCGACTAAATTGTTCACTGAAGATGTACATTCTACGGCATTTAAGGAATGATAAATGTAATTCCATTATCCGCCGAGAAAATTACAATTGTCGACAAAGCACTGCGTTCAGCCAACATCACAGTAATATAGACCTTGAGCTGCGTTACTCACTGATGATGTACGCTACAAAACAATTCTGGGATCATCGACTAATAAAACAGTTGTGGCTAAAGATGTTTAGAATTGGTATCCAGCAGCAGAGCACTGCGGCCGCAGTATTCATCTGTTAATTGATGATTTACATTTAACAGCAATTCGAGAGTGGCAAGTGGCTGATCCATTATCCGTCCAGATACTAACGCTTGTCAATGCAGTGCTGAGAAACGTTATCGTCACAGTACTATAGCTTTTGGACGACATAGCGCACTGACGATGTAAGTTCCAAAGCAATTCTGGGATAATCAATTTATATTATGGTTATTACTTGAGATGTTTCCAATTGGGAGTACAGTACTCATTAGGTCCACCAATATGGCACTGTAACCGTTGAATTAAGCTGTCCAATTATGATATATGTTCTACAACATTTCTAGAATGACAAAATACATTTCCACTGAACCACGCAGTATTAACAATTGACAACACAGCATTGAGTACAGCCCAAATCACAGTAATGTATCCGTTGTTCTACATTGTTCGCTGATAATGCAAATTCGAATGTGGCTCCAAAATAGCCAAGATACTGTCCGGTTATTGCTAGCGATTTTAACAATTGATAGTATTGCATATAGTATATCATTCAAATGATCGTTGACGCCGTTGTATTAATCTGTTCTCCGACAATGTGTAATACGCAACTATTCTACAACGAGATATGCAGATACATTATCCCTACCTAGATTAATAGCTGCCAACGCAGTTCTGAGTACAGCCATCATCTCGATATTTTAAGGTTTGAACATTATGTTTCACTGACAAAATCAGTTGCAAAGTAACTCTAGGGAAATCAATGTATACTACGGCTACGTCTTGATATATTTCCACCTGACAGCGCTGCACTAATCACATCTACAAGCAGACCTCTGCAGCCTCCGTATTGATCTGCTCAATGGTGATCCCGATCTTATAGGAATTCTAGAGCGGTAAAAGACAAAACCATTATGCCTCGAGGTATTAGCAGTTTACAGCACAACGTTGAGTTCAGTAATCATCACTGTAATCTAGCTGTCGGTCTACTTTGTTCAGAGATGATATAAACTCCTAAGTATTTCCGGAAATACTATGTATACTACGGTTATGGCTAGCGATGTCTAGAATTCACAGTACGGTAATTAGTACGTATAACAACAGAGCACTGTTGCCGCTGGATTAGACATGTAACTGAAGTTATATATTATACTACAATTCTGGAAGGAGAAGTGCAGATCCATTAACTCCTATGATATTAGCAACTGAATACACAGCACTGAGTTCAGCCATTATCAGAGCATTCTAACCGTTTAATAACGTTGTCCACCGATAACGTTATGTCCAGAGCAATTCTAGAATAATGAATGATTAGTACTGCCATTGCTGCAGGTATTTCCAGCTGAGTGCACTCTATTATGATTAATATTTAATAGCTATTCTAGACTTACAAAGGACAGATCCACTATTCCCCGAGGTATTAACAATTAACAACACAGTACTGAGTACAGCCATCATCACATTAGTGTAGCCGTTGGCTTCCTTTTATCACTGATGATGTAAGTTTGAATGCAAAGCTGGAATAATCATTGTATGTAACCGTTATGGCTTGGAATCTTTATAACTGTACGTAAGGTATTTACAACGCCAACCAATACATCACTCTAGCGGATGGATTAATCTATCCAAATATGGTTTGTATCCTATAACAGTACTAGATAGACAAAATGAAGATCCACTGTCGCTGGAGATATTAGCAATTGACAACACAGCACGGATTATGGTCACCGTCACAGGAATATAAACTTTGGACTACCTTGTTCACTTACGATGAAAATACCTAAGTAATTCTGGCATAAAGTATGTATACTACGGAAACGGCTAGTGACATTTAGAGTTGACAGTGCGGTAATTAGTATATCTATCAACAGAGCTCTGTTGCCGCTGTATTAATCTGCTAGGAGGCGATTTATACACATAAGTAGTACCAGAATGTCAAGTTACAGATGCACAGGCCGTCAAGATATAGACAATTGACATCACAGTACTGAGTACAGTCATGAACACAGTACTGCAGCCGCTGGAATACTTTGATCGCTGCTGATGTGAATTACAAGGCAGTTCTGGGTTATTACATTTATAGAACGGTTACGGCCAGAGGTATTTCCAACTGGCAGCAAGGTACTTACAACAGCCACTAGCAGTTGATTGTAGCCACTGTATTAACCTGTTCAAAGATGATTTACGTTATATAACCATTCTAGAGTAACAAAAGGCAGACCCATTATCGCTTGAGATATAAGAAATTGACAACACAGTACTGAGTACGACCATCATCACAGTAGTGCAGCCGTTGGTCCATATTGTCCAATCATGATGCAAATTCCAAGGCAATTCTGGAATAATCATTGTATATTACGGTTATGTCTTGAAATATTTAGAATTTAACGTAAGTTAATTTTTAGATCCAGCATTACATCACTGTAGCCGACGGAGTAAAGTGTTCAATGATGATTTAAACCCTATAACTATTCTAGAGTGACAAGACATATATCCACTGGACCTCGCGGTTTTGAGATTTGACAACACAGTTCTGATTACAGCCATAGTCACTGTAATGTAAACGTTGGATCACCTTGTTCACTGGCTATGAAGATTACTAAGTGCTTCTGGAATAAAATATATATACTAAGGTTACGGCTAGTTACGTTTAGTATTCACAGAGCTGTAGTCAGTTCATCTTCCAATAGTGCACTGATGCCGTTTGAATAAAATCTTCAATAATGATTCAGACACTCTAGCTACTCTAGAATGTAAAAGACAGAGCCATTGTCCCTCGAGATATTAACAATGGACAGAACAGTACTCAGTAGGGCCACCACCAGAGTAATGTAGCCGCCGGACAGCTTTGTTCACTGATAACGAAAATTTCATAGCAATTCTGGAATAATAATTGTATATAACGTTTGTGGCCTGAAACATTTAAAATTGACCATACGGTATTTATTGCATCAACCAATTCATCACTGTAGCGGTTGGTTTAATCTGTCTAATTATGACTGATATTCTATAACAATTCTAGAATAATAAAATACGAATATACTGACCCTCGAAGTATTAAGGTTTGACAACAAAGTAACGATTACAGCTATGATCACGATAATGTAGATATTGGACTTCTGTGTACACTGACGATGTAAGCTCCTAAGTGATTCTGGAATAAAATATGAATGCTAAGGTTATGGATAGTAATGCTTAGAATTAACAGTAATGTTGTTAGCACATCTACCAACACAGCATTGTTGCCGACGCATTAAATTTTGTCGCTCAAGTTGTATTTTGTGCAGCAATTCTAGAACGAGAGATGCAGATTCATTCTGTTCCGAGATACTAACAATTCACAACACAGTACTGAGTGCATTCATCGTCACAATAGTGTAGCAGTTCTTCTGCTTAATACAATGATTATATAAACTCAAAAGCAACTCTAGAATATTCAATGCCTTGTACGGATATGGTTTGTGGTATTTCCAACTGTCATTACGATACTTCATGCATGTGCCAACAATGCACTGTTGCGGTTTGATTAATCTGTACAAAGAAGATGTATATTCAATAACAATTGCAGGGCGGCAAATACAGGTCCAAAATATTTCGAGATACAAGCAATTGAAGGAAAGTGCTGATTCATGCCATCATCGTATGACGTTCTGCAATGAAATATGTATACTACGGTTATGGCCAGTGATATTTACAATTCACATTACATTAACTATTACATCTACAAACATGGCGCTGTTTTCGTTTGATTACATTGGTCACTGACGTTGGATGACCCGCTGCAATTCTAAAACCTGATATGCAGGACAATTATCCTCCCAGATATTTAGAATTTTCGGCAAAGTAGTGAGTCAAACCGTCATCACAGTAATGTAGCAGTTGTAATGATTTATTCACTGATTACGTAAGATCCACGGCAATTCTTTAATAATCGATGTATGGTATGGCTATGGCTTGTGACATTTCCAATTGATATTATGGTACTTCGCGCATCTGCTGTCGGAGCACACTTGCCGTTGGATTAATCTGTATAATGATGATATATATTCGCTCACAATTGCAGAATGGCAAAATACGGGAATAATTCATCTCAAGATATGAACAATTAACGACAAAGTAATGATTACTGCAATCTTCACTTTAATGTAGACGTTAGACTACTATGCTCACTCAGGATGTAAATTCCTAAGAAAATCTGAAATATAGCCTCTATATAACAGTTACGTCTAGTGACGTTTAAAATTAACAGAACGGTAATCAGTACATCTACCAACATTGCACTGCTAACGTTGGACAGAATTGGTCACTGAACATGTGTACCTTACAGCAAATCTGGAACGAGATATGCAGATCCATTATACCGAGAGATATAAACAATTGACAACGCAGTACTGAGTAAGGCGATCTTTACAGCATTGTAACGGTTGAATAGCTATGTCCACTGATAGCGTCTGTTCCAATGCAATTATTGAAAAATCAACTCATATTACGATTTGGCTAGAGATGTTTCCAACTGACAGCACGGTACTTATCACATCCACCAGCAGAGCACTGCAGCCGTTGAAATAATTCGTTCAATGATGATTTCAATTTTATAGCACTTCTAGAATAACAGAGGACACTTTGCCACGAGACATTAAGAGGCGACAACCATGTATTGAGTTCAGCCATTATTACAGCAATGTAGCCGTTGTACTGCTTTTTTCACTGATGTTGTGCTTTCCAAAGCAATCCGGAATAATGATTGTATGTCACGATTATGGCTTGAGGCTCATCAAATTGACAGTACTGTGCTTAGTACATCTTCCAACATAGCACCATTGCCGTTGGCTTAGTCCCTTCACTGATGACGTACATCCTACAGGAATTCTAGTATGAAATATCAGGATCCATTTCCCCTCGAGGTATTAACAATTGACACCACAGTACTAAGTACAGCCATTATTGCAATAATGTATCCGCTGGACTACTTTGTTCACTGGTGATGTAAGTTCCAAGGCCATTCAGGAATGATCAATGTGTGGTGCTGTTATGGCTTGAGGTACTTCCAATTTGCAGTAAGGTACTTACTAAATCCACTGCGGCCACTGGAATATACTGTTCAATGATGATTTAAATCTTATAGCAATTCTAGAATGGCAGAATACAGATCCACCGACCGTCGAGGAATTAGCAATTTACATCACAGCACTGAGGGCACCTACCATCAGAGAAATGTAGCCCTTGGACTACCTTGTTCATTGACAAAGTAAATTTGAATGTGACCGCAGATTAACCCATGTATAGAGTGGTTATGGCTAGTTCCATTAACAATTGACTGCACGGCATTCGGTGCATATTTCAACAGGTCATTGTTGCCGTTGGATTAATATGTTCACTGATGTGTATATATCAAAGTAATTCTAGAACGAGATATGCAGTTCCATTACCCTCGAGATGTTAAAAATTTACTACAAATTACCGAGTACAGCCACCATAACTGTACTGTAGCCGTTGGAATACTTTCTTCACTTATGATTTAAGTTCATAGCAATACAGGAATAATGAATATTTATTACGGTTGCGGCTTGAAACATTTCCGACTTACAGAACGGAACAATTTACATCCACCAATATAATACTGCAGCCAATGGATAAATATGTTCGACGATGTATATTCTAGGACATTTCTAGAATGACAAAATACAGTTTCACACTCCCTCGAGGTATTAACAATTCGTGCCGCAGGATTGAGTAGAGCAATCATCGCAGTAATGTAGGCAATGGACTACTCTGCTCACACATGATGTAAGTTACAAAGTGAATCGAGAATTCTCCATGTATAGAACGGTTACGTATAGCGATATTTACTGCTCATAGTATGGTAAATTGTACAAATATCGGCAGAGAACTTTTGCCGTTACTAAGAAGTAGAAGAACTAAGAAGTTCTCTGAAAATGTATTTTCCACAAAATTGTGGAAAGAGACGAAGGTGCATTATATTTCGCAATATGAATAATTGGCAACAAAGTATTGAGAGTAGTCATCATCACAGTACTGTTGCCGTTGGCACCCTTTATCCACTGATTATGTAAATTCTAAAGTAATACTGGAATTATCAGAGAATATAACGGTTACGGCTTCAGGCACTACCTGCTGAGAGTGCTGTACCTATTACGCACACAAATATAGCAACGTAGCCGATGGATAAATCTGTGCAGTCATGATATAAATTCTACAACAATGCTTACACAACAAAATAAAGGTACCTGGTAATCGAGATATTTGGATCACAATACACATTCCAGAGAATAGCCAACATCACTATGCTGTAGCCTTTGGCATACTTTGTCCACTGAAGATGTAAGTTCTAAAGCAATACAGCAACAATCAGTGTATGCTACGGATACGTCTTGAGATATTACCTGCTGAGAGTACGGTACCAATTACATACACAAATATAGCAACGTAGCAGACGAATAAGTCTGTTCGAACATGATATGAATTCTGGAACTGTGCGAGAACGACATAATACAGATCCACTTATAGTCGAGCCATTAGTATTTCAAAACACATTCCAGAGTGTGTCGATCTGCACAGTTATGTAGCCGTTTGAATAGTATGTCCACTGATCACGTAAATTGGAAAGTGCTTCTATAATACCTCATGGTTCCTAGGATTTCAACTAGCGAAATTTACAGTGCACAGTACGGTAGTTAGTACGCCTACCAACACAGCACTGTTGCCGATGTATTATATAGTTCACTCAATACGTATATACTACAGCTATCGTGGAATGGAAGAAGAAGATTCATTACCACTCGCGATACTAGTAACTGCCAACACTGTACTGAGCACAGCCATTATCGCAGCAATGTAGCCGTTGGATAGCTTACGTCACGGAGGACGTATATTCCTATGCGATTTTGGAAGAGTCAATATATGGTACGTTTATGTCTAGAGATATTTCCAAATGACATTACGATAATTATTACATCCACCAATATACCATTATAGGCACTGGATTGAACTATTCAAAGATGATTTAAATTCTATTACAATTATGGAGTAACAAAATACAGGTCCACTAACTCTAGAGGTATTAACAGTTAATAACACGTTGCTGACTACATCCCTCGTCACAGTGCTGTTGACCTTGTGTCATTTGTTCGCAGATATAGATAGGACAAGCAGTGTATAGTACGGTTACAGACAGGGATACTTGAAACTGACAGCACGGTGCTTAATACTGATATACCACTGTGGCCCTTGGACTATATTGCTCAACGAAGATGTCGATTTCATAAAAATTCTAGACTAACATAATACAGGTCCATCAACCCTCGAGATACTAACTACTGACAACAATGTAATGAGTACAGCCAACATCACGGCAATGTAGACGATGGACAGCTTTGTCCACTAGTCATGTAAATTCTGAAGTGATTCTAGAGTAACGTATGAATATTTCTGTTATGGCGAGTGATATTTACAATTGACAGTAGGGCAAATAGTTCATTTTCTAAGGTAGCACTGTTGCCGTTCGATTAACATTTTCACTGATGATGTATATCTTGCAGCCATTACAGAGCGAGAAGAGCAGATCTATTACACCTCGAGATATGAACAGACGACAACACAGTACTGAGTACAGTCATCATCACAGTACTGTGACCGTTCGACTACCCTGTTCACTGAGCATGTACATTCGAACGAAACTCTAGGATAACTTAAGTATGGTGCGGTTGTGTCTAGTAACATTTAAAATCAAGAGGCCTTCAATTAGTACATCTTACAACAGAGCGCTGTTGCCATCCGATTGAATTGTTCACGGAAGATGCATATTCTACAGCATTTACAGAATGATAAATGTATTCCCATCATCCGTCGAGAAAATAACAATTGTCGACACAGTACTGCGTCCAGCCAACGTCACAGTAATATGGAAGTTGAGCTGCATTGCTCACTGATCTGGTACGCTACAAAACAGTTCTGGGATTATCAACTAATGGAACCGTTATGGCTAGAGATATTTAAAATTAATATCACGATACATCCTACATCAAGTAGCAGAGCACTGCGGCCGCAGCATTTATCTGTTCATTGAAGATTTTCATTTAGCAGTAACTCTTGGGTGACAAGTTGTTGACCCATTATCCGTGCAGATATTAACGTTTGTCAATGCAGTGCTGAGAACAGTCATCATCGCAGTACCGTAGCCTTCTGACGACTTAGTGCACTGACGATGTAAATTTCAGAGCAATTCTGGAATAATCAATATATATTATGGTTATGGCTTGAGATGTTTCCAATTGACAGTAAGGTTCTCATTACGTCCGCCAATATAGCACTATAACCGTTGGGTTAATCTGCTCAACGATGATATATATTCTATAGCAATTCATGTATGGCGAAATACAGGTCCAATACATTTCTAGATGCAAACAACTGAAAAGAGTACTGATTCTTGCCATCATCACAGTAATGTAGACGTTGGACTACTTTGTTCACTGGGGATGTGAATTCCTAACAAATTTTACAATAAAAACTGTGTATAGCAGTTATGTCTAGTGATGTTCACAATTAACAGGATGGTAATTAGTGCATCCACCAGCAGAGCAGTGTTTCCGTTGTACCGAATTGGTCTCTGGTGCTGCATATGCTACATCAATTCTAAAACGAGGGAAACATGTCCATTACCCCATTGGATATTAGAAATTGACAACACAGTACTGAGTACAGCCATCATCCCTGTATTGCAATGGTTGAATAACCTTGCTCACTGGAAATGACAGTTCCAAAGCAACTCTAGAATATTCAATACATAGTTATGTCGTGGCTACAGATATTTGCACTTGACGGCATGGTAATAGATGCAACCACCAGCAGGGAAATGCAGCCTCTGTATTAATATATTCAGTGGCGACATTTATCTCGTAGCAAATCTAGAATGACAAAGGACAGGACCATTATCCCTCGAGATATTAACAATTGACAACAAAGTACCCAGTACAGCCATCAACACAGTAGTGTAGCCGCAGGAGTCACTTGTCCAATTATGTTGCAAGTTCCAAAGCATTTCTGAAATATTAAATTTATAGAACGGTTGTGTCTTGAGATATTTCAAACTGACAGCACAGTAATTAGTACATCCAACAGCAGAGCATTGCAGCCGATGCGCTAATGTGTTCAATGAAGATTTCGATCGTACAGAAATTCCATAGTGCCAAAAGGCGGATCAATCAACCCTTGAGATATTAACAAATGACTATCCGGTACTGAGTACAGCTATCGTCACCGTACTGTGGCCGATGGACTGCTTTGTTCACTGATGATGTATACTCCAAAGCAATTTTGGAACAATCGATACATAGTATGGTTATTTCTTGGGTCGTTTCCAAAAGTCAGTACGGTCCCATATACGTCCACCGGTACAGCGCTGTCGCCGTTGGATTAAACAGTTCAATGGTGTTTTAAATTCCATAACAATTCATGAATGACAAAATATATGACAACTAACACTCGAAATATCTACAATTGCACCACCGCAGTGAGTACTACCATAACCACTGTAATGTAGAAGTTGCACAGCTATCTCCACTGATGATGTAAGTTCCAAAGTAATTCTGGAATAACCTATGTATACTAAGGTTAAGGCTAGTAACATTCACAATTCACAGTACGGTAATGAGTACATCTACCAACAGTGCACTGTTGCCGTTGGACTAAATAGTTCACGGAAGATGTATATTCTACAGAAATAGCAGAATGCACGATGAAGGTTAATTATGCAACTAGAAATTAGCAACTGACGAGGCAGTACTGAATACAGCCATATTCACGGAAATATATCCGTTATACAGTTTTTTTCACTGATGACGTAAATTCCAAGGCTCTTCTGGTATAAGCATAGCATAATACGGTTGTTTTGTGACATTTCCATTTGACAGTAATGTACTCGTTGCTTGCACCAGTATAGCAACAGCAGCCGCTGTATCATTGTGTTAAAGGACGATTTAAATTCTACGACAATACTAGATTGATAAAACACAAATCACGGGCCCACGCGATATTAGTAATTTTCAACACAGTACTGAGTACAACCACTGTCACAGTAATATTGCCGTTGCACTGTCTTGTTCACTGATACTGTATATTCGAAAGTGATTCTAGAATAACCTAGGCATTTTGCGGTTATGGCTAGTGACGTTTACAGTTCACAGCACGGCATTTAGTACGTCTACCATCAGACCACTGTTGACGTTATATTAAACTGCTCAATGATGATGTATACACGGCAGCCACTCTAGAACGTCGAATGAGGTCTCATTATTCCTATAAATATTAACAAATGACAACACCGTACTGAGTATAGCAATCGTCACAGTACTAAAGCCGTTGCGCAACTCTGTTCAATGATGATGCAAATTCCAAGCCATTATATAATGATCAACGTCTATTACGGCTATTGCTTGAAATATTTGCAATTTACATTACTACATACACCAACATAGTGCTGTAGCATTTGGACTTATCTGCGCAATTATATTTTATCCTCTATATCAATTCTTGAATGCAAAGTTGAGATACACTCTCCCTGGAGAATTTAACAGTTGGCAACACAGCACTGAGAACTGCCATCATCAGAATGAGGTAGACGTTGCACTACTTTGCTCACTGATTATGTAAATTGGAAAGTGATTCTGGAGCAACCTATGTGGTGTGCGGTTGTGGCTAGTGTCATTTACAATTGACAGTACGGCAATCAATACGTCTAGTAAACAGATCACATTTGCCGCGGTGTTAATATGATCATTGAAGATGTGTATCGCGCATCAATTCTAGAACGAGAAATGCAGATCCATTATCCCACGATACATTAACAAATGACACCACAGTAAATAGTACATCCATCAACATATTATTGTAGCCGTTGCATATCTTCGTTCTCTGGAAATCTAAATTGCAAAGCAATTCCAAGCTAATCAATATATAGTGCGGCTATGGTTTGAGGCATTTCCAATTGGCTGTACGCTACTCATTGCATTCACAAATATAGCGATGTAGCAGTTTGATTAAATTATCCAATGATGATCTTGCTCCAATAGCAGTCCTGGAATTTGAAATAGCTACCCATTATACCACGAGATATTAACAATGGACAACACAGTAGTGAGTACTGCCATCACCAGAGTAATGTACAGTTTGTTCGTATATTCCCGTAAGTATATTCCCAATCAATTCTAGGAAAATGAATGTATGTCACGGTTATGGCTTGAGATATTTCCAGTTGACCATAAGGTAGTCCGTACATTTATAATCAGAGCACTGTCGACGCTGAATTTACGTCGTCAAGGATGATTTATATCCTATAGGAATTCTATAATGAGAAAATGTATACACATTATCCCCCGTGACATTAGAAATTGCCAACAAAGTACTGAGTATAGCCGTCATCAGAGTAATGTAGCGGTTGGAATGCTTTGTTCACTGATGACGTAAATTCCAAAGTAAATCTAAGATGATCGATTCATTTTATTGTTATGTCATGAGATACATCCTATTGAAGTTACGGTACATCATACATCTACCAACAGATCACTGTTGCGGCTGAATTAAACAGTTCAATTATGACATCGAGTTCATAGCAATTCTAGAACGACAAATGCCAGGTCCATTATCCCTCAAGACATTAACAATTGACAGCACAGTAACGATTACAGTCATTATCACGGTAATGTAGCCGTTGGAATACTTTGTACACTCATGGTGCAAGTTCGATAATGACTATAGGATAGCCTGTGCATAGTGCGGTTATGGCTAGTGGCATTTGCAATTGACATCATGGCAGTTATTACATTTTCCAACAGAACATAGATGTGTATGGATTAATCTGTTCACTGATGATGTAGGTATCACAGAAGCTCTAGGACAGGAAATGCAGGTCCTTTATCCCACGAGATAATAGAAATTGGCAAGACAGTGCTGAGTACAGACAGCATCGAGTTATTGTAACGGTTGAATGGCATTGTCCACGGACAACTTCCGTGCAATGAAGCTTTAAAATAATCTATGTATACTACGGTCAAGGCTTTGGCATTTACAATTGACGCTATGGAACTTCGTACATCTACCAATAGGGCACTGTTGCCGTTGCATTAAAATATTTAATGATCATTCATATCCAACAACAATATCTGAATGACGAAAATACGGACGCACAGAACTTCGAGATATTAGCAATTGGCAGCAAGGTATTGAGTACAGCCATCATAACAATAATGTAGCGTTTGGTCAACTTTTTTCCACTGATGGTGTAAATTTGAAGAGGATCCTTGAGAAATCAATGTATTGTGCGGTTATGGCTTGGGATATGTACAAGGGATAGTACGGTGCTTGGTAAATCCACCAGCAGGTCACTGCAGCCGTTGTACCTTTCTGCTCAATGACGATATCGACTTCACACAATTCTAGATTGACAACTGACTGACACATTATCCCTCGAGGTATTATGATTTAAGTTGAAATGCTACTCGGGAATAATAAATGTGTGTTCCTGTTATGACTATAAATATTTCCAATTGTGAGCACGATGCACATTACGTCCACAAATATAGCACTGTATCCGTTGGAATAGTCCGTTCATTGAAATTTAAATTCTTTGACAGCACTATAAGGACAAAATGCGGATCCACAAGCAATCGAGATATTAACAATCGACGACACAGTCCTGAGAAAGGCCATCATCCTTGTACTGTAGTCGTTGGATTTCTTTGACAACTCATCTTGTAAGTTCCAGAGCTGTTGTGGTATAACCAATGTATATTACGGTTGTGGCTTGAGATACTTCCAATTGACAGAACGGTACTCAATACAACCACCAATATAGATATAGGCGATGGATTAAGCTTTTCACTGATGACTTATATTCTACAACGGCCCTAGAATGACAAAATGCATGCCCACGGTCCAACGAGACACGAATAACTAGCATCACTTTCCTCAATACAGCCATATTCACAGTAATGTACATGTTGCAGAGCCTTGATCACTGATGACGTAAATTCCGATGTAATTCTTCAATAACCTATGTACACTATAGAAATGGATAGCGATATTTGCAATTCGCAGTACGGTAACTAGGGCAGCGACCAGCAGGGAACCGCAGCCGCTGTGTTTGCCTGTTGAGTGTTGAATTAGGTTATATAGCCTTTCTAGAATTACAAAAAGCAGATCCATCATCCCATGAGGTATTAACAATTGACAACACATTACTCAGTATACCCATCAGCACAGCTCTGTAGCCGTTGGGCAACAAGGTTCACTGATGATGTAAATTCGAATGCAATTTTGGAGTGATCTTTGTATGTTACGGTTATGGCTTGAGACATTTCCAATTGAAAGTACGGCAACTAGTATACCCGCAAGCAGGGAAATGCATCCGCCAGACTAATCATTTCAGAGATGACTTAGATTTTAAAAATATTCTATAGTGATAAAAGACAGATCCATATTCCCTCGAGGTATTAATAATTATCTAGCCATTACTGACTACAGCCAGCATCAGTGTACTGTGGCCGTTGGACTACATTTTTCACTCATGGCGTAAATTGCGAAGCAATTCCACAATGATCCATGTATATTGCCGTTATCGGTATACATATTTCCAATTGAGAGTACGGTACATATCACAACCACAACTATAGCACTGTAACCGTTGGATTAGTCTGATCAATGATGATGTAAATAGTGTAACAAAACTATATTGAGAAAATACAGATCCACAGGCAATCGAGGTGTTAACAATTTACAACACTGTAGTCCGTACGGCCATGTCCACGGTAATGTAGATGATGGACTGCTTTGTTCAATGATGATGTAAATTCCGAGGTAATTCTAGAATAACCTATGTTTACCACGGTTATGGATGGAGATATTAAAATTTCGCAGTGCAGTAACTAGTACATCCACCAGCAGAGCACCGCACCCGCTGTATTATTCTGTTGATTGTCGAGTGAGTTATTCTAGCCTTTCTAGAATGACAGAGGACAAATTCTACGTCCCTCGGTACATTAAATATTGGCAACGCAGTACTTGGTGTAGCCGTCGTCAAAGCTACGTAGCCGTTGGACTGCTATGACCACTGATGATGCAATTTCCAAAACAATTCTCGAACAATCATTGTATATAACGCTTACGGCTTAAGATAATTCCAATTGACAGTACGGTACATATTACATACACCGGCAGACACTGCAGGCGCTGCATTAGTCTGTTTAAGGATTATATCGAATTCATAGCAATTCTATAATGACAAATGACTGATCGATTATCCCTCGAGCGATTAGCAATTGACAACACAGCCGTTAGTACGTCCATCATCACAGTGGTGTAGCGGTTGAACAATTTTGTACACCGAAGACGGAAATTCGAAAGTGACTCTGGAATTATCAATGTATAGTACGGCTATGGCTTCAGATATATACAATTGACGGTACGGTACTTTGTAAATCCGTAAGCAGGGTATCGCAGCCGTTATAATAATCTGCTCAAAGAAGACTAAGATTTTATAAATATTCTACAGTGGCAAAAGGGAGATCCATTAACCCTGGTGGTATTAATAGTTAACAACACATTACTGAGTACAGCCATCACCAGTGTATTGTAGCCGTTGGAAATCTTTCCTCACTCACGACTTAAATTCCAAAGCAATTCTAGAATAACCAGGGTATGTTACTATTATGGCTATAGATATTTCCAATTGAGAGTACGGTGCATATTACACCCATCAATATTGCACAGTAGCCGCCGGATTAGTCTGTTCAATGATGATATATGTTCCATATCAATACTATAGTGACAAAATACACATCTACAGACCCATGAAATATTAATAATTGACAACACAGCACCGAGTACGGCCATCATCACAGTACTGTAGCCGTTGGACTAATTTGTTCCCACATGATATAATTCAAGTGGAGTTGTGGTATAAACAATGTATATTACAGCTGTGGCTTAAGATATTCCCAATTGACAGTATGGTACTTAATAAATCCGCCAATATAGTACTTTTGGCGATGGATGGAGGCATTCAGTGATGATTTATGTACTACAACGACACTAGAATGACAAAATATAAGCCCACGATACTCCGAGAAACGAAGAATGGACAACACTGCACTTAGTAAATCCATATACACAGTAATGTGGAAGTTTGAATGCTTTCTTCACCGATGATGTAGGTTTCAAGGTAATTCTGGAATAGCATATATCATCTACGGTTATGGTTAGTGATACTTACAATTTGCTGTACGTTAATTAGGACATAGACGGGCAGAACACTGCACCCGCTGTAATAATCCGTTGAGTGTTGAATTGGATACTATACCGTTTCTAGAATGACAAAAGGCAGAGTCAACATCCTTCGAGTTATTAACAATTGACAACACAGTACTATGTTTAGCCATCATCGCAGCTCTATAGCCGCTGGCCCACTTTGTTCACCGATCAGGCATATTCAAAGGTCATCCTGTAATAATCATTATATATAACGGCTACGGCATGAGACATTTCCAATTTACAGTACGGTACCTATAACATACACCAGCCGACACGGCAGCCGCTGTGTTAGTCCGTTCAATGATGATATCGGATTCAGAGTAATTCTAGAATGATAGGTGACTGACCCATTGTCCCTCGAATTATTAGCAATTGAGAATGCAGTACAGGTTACAGCGATTATCACAATAATGTAGCGGTTGGACTGCATTGTCCACTGATGACGTAAATCTCCAATCCGTTCTAGAATAATCAATGTATGTTACGGTTATAGATTGAGATATTTCCAATTGTATATTGGGTAGGTCGACATCTACCATCAGAGCACCGTTGACATTTGATTAATCTGTTCAATGTTAATTTAGATTCTATAGCATTTCTAATATGAGAAAATAGATGCCCGCTATCCCTCGGGATATTTGCGATTGGCAACACAGTATTGAGTATAGCCATCACCCCAGTAATGCAGCAGCTGGAATACTTTGTTCACTGACGATGTAAATTCCAAAGCAATTCTAGTATGATCAATGAATATTAGTGGTATGTAATGAGACATTTTCCTATTGAAATTACGGTACTCCGTATATCTGTCAACCGATAGCTGTTGCAGTTCAATTAAGAAGCTCAACGACGATATCGGTTTCATAGCAATTCTAGAACGACAAATGAAAGATCCACTATGCCACAAGATATTAAAAATTGGCAATACCGTAATGATTATAGTCATTATCAGAGTACTGTAGCCGATGGAATACTTTGTACACTTATGGTGCAAGTTCGATAGTGATTATAGGATGGCCTATGTATAGTGCTGTTATGGCTAGTGGTATATGCAATTGACATCATGGCAATTATTACATTTTCCAATAGAATATCGATGAGGATGGTTCAATCCTTTCACTGATGATATACGTACAACAGCAATTATAGGGGTGGTAGTGCCGATCCCTTGACCCATGTGATATTGAAAATTGACAAGGTAGTGCTGAGTACAGGCGTCACCGCGTTATTGTAACGGCTGAATGGCATTATTCACTGATCATTTCCGTACAATGCAATTTTAGGATAACCAATGTATACTATGGTAAGGGCGTTAGATATTTACAATTGACATTATGATACATCGTACATCTACGGACAGAGCACTGTTGCCGTTGTATTAAAGAGTTCAATGATTATTCATATCCTAAAACATTACCAGAATGACAAAATACAGATCCACAGTACCTCGAGATATTAGCAATTGACAGCAAGGTACTGAGTACAGCCACCAAAATAATAATTCTGCGTTTGATATACTTCTTTACACTGACGATGTAAATTAGAAAGAGAAACTTGAGTAACCAATGTAAAGGGCGGTTATGGCTTGGAATATGTCCAATGGAGAGTATGATGCTTATTAAATCCTCCTTCAGGGCATTGCGGCCGCTGTATAAGTCTGTTCAGTGATGATATCGACGGCATGCAATTCTAGAATGACGAATGACTGACACATTATCCCTCGAGGCATTAGCTATTGACAACACAGTACTGCGTACAGTCATCATCACATTAATTTCGCCGTTGTTCGTCTGCGTTCAATGATGGTGTAAATCCGATTGCGATCCGGGAATAATCAATGTATACATCGGTTACGGCAAGAGACATTTCCCACTGTGAGGACGGTAAATATTTCATCCACTAATATAGCACTGTAGCCGTTGGACTAATTCGTTCAATGATGATTTAAATTCTATAACAATGCTATAATGACAAAAAACACGTCCATAAAGCATCGCGATATTAACAAATGGCGGCAGAGTACTGGGTACTGCTATCATCAGAGTACTGCAGCCTTTGGACATCATTGTTCTCTCATGATGTAAACTCCGAGGGAATTCTGGAATAACCAATATATACTACCGTTATGGCTATAAATATTGCAATTTAGTGTACGGTACATATTACATCCACCAATATAGCACTCCAGCCGCTGGATTAACCTATTCAATGATGATTCAAATCCTATAACAATATTATAATGACAAAATGCATATCTACAGAACCTCGAGATATTAATAATCGACGACACAGCACTGAGTACAGACTATCATCACAGTACTGAAGCTGTTGGAATAATCTGCATCCACATGACGTAAATTCAAGGGGAGTTGTGGTATAGTCAATATATATTACAGTTGTGGCTCGACATATTTCCAATTGACTGCACGGTACAGAATAAGTCCACCAATATAGCAATTTAGGCGAAGGATTAAATATCTAATTGGTAATTTATGTTCTACTAAATGCAGGCCCACATTCCCACGAGATACCAACAATTGAAAACACTGTACTGAATAGAGCCATATTCGCAGTACTGTAGACGTTGGACTGCTTTGTTCACTGATGATGTAAATTCCGCAGTAATTCTGGAATAGCCTATGAATGCTACGATTGTGGCTAGTGATATTTTGCAACTAGCAGTACGGTAAATAGTATATCCACCAGCAGAGTACTCTAGCCGCTGTCGTAACATGTTGTGCGTACAATTCAGTATTATAGCATGCGTAGAATGAAAAAAGACAGATTCATTATTCCTCGAGGTATTGACAATTGACAGCACATTACTCAGTATCGACATCACCCCAGATCTGTAGCCGTTGGACAACTGTGCGTACTGATGATTTATATTCGAAAGCAATCCTGGAACAACCACTGAGTATTACGGTTATGTCTTGAGATATTTCAAACTGACAGGTGTGGTACATATTACATCCACCAGCAGGCACTGCAGCCACTGTATTGATCTGCTCAATGATGAAATCGAGTTCATAGCAACTTTAGAGTGACGAATGTCATAACCACAATCCCTAGAAGAATTAGCAATTGACATCACATTACTGACAACTTGCACCGGCACAGATATGTAGCCGTTGGATATGTTTGCACACTGATGACGGATATCCTAAAGTGATTATAGAATAATCCATATATAGTACCGCTGCGGCTTGAAATATTTACAATCGAGGGTACGGTACATATCATATCCACTAATATAGCACTGTAGCCGCTGGATTAATTTCTTCATTGATGATTTCGATTCTATAACAGTACCATAATGACAAAACACACATCCAGAGTCCCTCGAGATATTAACAATTTACGACAGACCCTCGAGATACTAACAATTCAGGACGGAGAGCTGAGTCCCACTATCATCCCAGTACTGTAGCTGATGGTCTAGTTTGTACCCACATGATGTAAATTCAATAGCAGTTGTGGTGTAATTAATGTATACTATGGTTGTGGCTTGAGAAACTTCCAATTGTCAGTACGACACACGATACACGCACCAATATAGCACATTAGGCGATGTATTAATATTTCAATGATGATTTATGTTCTACGACGACTGTAGAATAACAAAACACAGGCCTGTGATCCCCAAAGTTACAGACAATTGATAACACTGTACTGAATACAGCCATATTGTGAGTAACGTGGACGTAGGACTTCTTTCTTCACTGATGATGTAAATTCCAAAGTAATTCGGGAATAACCTCTATCTTCTACGGTTATGGCTAGTGATATTTAGAATTCGCAGTACGGTAACCGGTACATCCACCAGCAGGGCACAGTAGGCGCCTTATTAATCAGTCGATTAATGATTTGTATTTTATAGATATTCTAGACTTACAATGGACGGATCCACTGTCTCTCGAGATATTAACAATTGACACCACAGTACTGATTACTGCCATCATCACGGTACTGAAGCCGTCGGACTACGTTGTTTACTGACGATGTACGTACCAAAACAATTCTGGAATAATCAGCGAATACTTCGGCCAATGCTTGAGATATTTCCAGTTGACAATACGGTACTTATTACGTCCACCAGCAGAGCACTGCAGCTGCTGCATTAATCTGTTCAATTATGATTTCGAATTCATAGGAGTTCGAGAATTCCAAGGACAGGACTATTAAACGAGATATTATCAATTTACAACATAGCACTGAGCGCAGGTATCATCACAGTCATCTAGTTGGACTGCTTTGTTCACTGATGTTGTAAATTCCTATGTATTGCTGGAACATATTATGTATACTACGGTTACGTATAGCATTTTTTAGAATTCACAGTACGGTAATATGTCCGTCTACCGACGTAGCACAGTTGCCGTTGAATTAGATTGGTCACAGATGTATTATACTTACAGCAATTCTGGAACAAGGAATGCAGGTCCATTGCCTCTCGTGATATTAACAATTGATAGCTCAGTACTGAGTACAGCCATCATCAGAGTATTCTAACAGTTGGATGACATTGTTCACTGAGAATGTCATTTCCAAGGCAATTCTGGCATAATAAATGAATAGTGCGTTCATGTTACAGATATTTCCAACTGAATGCACGGTACTTAGTACATCCACCAGCAGAGCTCTGCAGGCGCTTTATAAATCAGTTCAACAATGGTTCTTATTTTATATATGCTCTAGATTTACAACGGACGGATCCACTATCCCTCGGAATATTAACAATAGACAATACAGTACTGAGTACCGCTATCACCACATTAATGTAGCCGTTGGTCTTTTTGTATTATTGATGAAACAAATTCGGATGTGACCCTATAAGAGCTAATTTAGAATGGTTTCACGACTAGTGATACGTTTGCAGTTGAAAGTACGTCATTTAGTACATATACGAACAGAGCTATGCAGCCGCTGTTTTAATCTGTTCAATGATGACTTGGATTATATAGGTATTCTAGAATGAAAAAAGACAGATCCGTTATACCTGGGTATATGAACAATTTACAACACAACAATGCGTACAGCGATAAACACTGTAATGTAGCCGATGGAATGTTCTGATCGCAAATGATGAAGTTCCAAAACAATCCTGGATTATTAAATTTATAGAACGACTATGGCTAGTGATATATCCAACTGACAGCACGGTATGTAGTACATTCACAAACAGTGCACTGCAGCCACGGTATTAGTGTGTTCATTGATGACTTAGATTTGATAGCAGTTCTAGAATTACAAGAGGCAGATCCACTAAGCCTCGAGGTATGGACATTTGACAACACACCACTGCGAACAGCCATCATCACATTAGTTTATCTGTTGGCCTTCTTTGTTCACTGTTGATGTAAGTTCGGAAGTGACCCTAGAGTTACCAATGAAAACTGAGGTTATGACAGGCGACACTTTTCAATTGGAAGTACGTCATATAGTACATCTGCCAACAGATAACTGCAGCCGCTGTATTAATCTGTTCAACGATGGCTTGGACTTTATAGCTAATCTTGAATGACAAAAGATAGATTCACTATCCCTCGAGACATTAACTATTTGCAACACAGTACTGAGTACAGCCATATTCACGGTAGTATATCAGCCGGAATGATTTGCTCACTAATGATGTAAATTCGAAAGAAACCCTGGAATGGCCGTTGTTCATTACAGTTATGGCATGAAACATTTAAAGCTGGACATGCGGTATATACTATATCCATCAATGCATCCCTGTAGCGGTTGGATTAACCTATGCAATTATGATATATATTCTATAACAGTACTAGAATGACAAAATACAAATTCACTGGCCCCCGAAATATTTACAATTCACAGCAGAGTACAGATTACAATCACCATCAGATTAATGTAAACGTTGGACTATTTTGCTCACAGATGATGAAAATTTCTAAGTGATTCTTGAATAATCTATGTATTCTATGGTTACGGCTAGTACACTTAGAATTCACAGTACTCTAACTAGTACATCTCACATGAGAGCACAGATGCCGCTGGAATGATATGTTCGATGGTGATTTAAGTATTACAGCTATTCTAGAATACAAAGAACAGAAGCATTATCCTTCGTGATATTAACAATTGACAACCCTGTACTGAGAACAGTCATCACAATATTAATGGTGCCGTTGGACCGCTTTGTCCACTGATGATATAAATTCCATGCTATACTGGAATAATATTTGTGTATAACGGCCATGGCTTGAAACATTTAAAATTGTCGGTTCAGTACTTCTTACATCCACCGATTCATCACTGTAGCGGTTGGATTAATCTGTCCAGTTGTGATTTATACTCTATAACAATTGCAGAAATGCAAAGTACATGTCTACAGACCCACGGAATATTTAAAATTGAAAACACAGTAGTAATTACAGCTTTGGTCACGGTAACGTAGACATTGGTTTACTTTGTTCACTGATTATGTATGTACCTATGTATTTCTGGAATAAAATACGTATACTGCGGCTAGTGACGTTTAGATTTCACGGTACGGTAATAAGCACGCCTACAAGCAGAGCACTGGTACTATTTGATTGGATTTGTCACTGAAGTCGTATATTATAATGAAACTCTGCAACGATAAATGGAGTTCAACTTTCTGACGTGATATTAACAATTGATGACGCAGTACTCAGAAAAGGCATCATCACTGTTTTGTAACTGTAGAATAACGTTGTTCACTGATAATGTCAGTTCCAAGGCAATTCTGGAATAGTGAATGTACGGTACGGCCATGGATATAGATATTTCGAACTGAGTGCACGGTACTTAGTGCATCCACCCGCAGATCACACCGGCCGCTGCATTAACATGTTCAATGATGATATAATTTTATAGCTACCCTAGAATTGCAAAGGACAGAATCCATTAACTCTCGCGGCATTAACAATTGACAACGCAGTACTATGCACAACCATCATCACATAAGTATTTCCGTTGGTCTTCTTTGTTCACTGATGTTGTAAATTCGAAAGTGAGTCTAGAATAGTGAATTAATAGTGAGGTTGTGACTAGTGATATTTTTTCAATTCAAAGTACGTAATTTAGTACACCTACCATCATATCACTGCTGACGCTGTATTAGTCTGTTCAATGATGATATGGACCTTATAGCTATTCTTGAATGACAAAGAATATATCCGTTATTCGTCGAGATATTAAAAATGTACAACATAGCCCTGAGTACAGTCATCTTCACAATAGTGTAGGTGTTGGAATGCTTTGCTGAATAATGATGCAAATTCCATGGGAATTCTGTAGTAATCATTGTATTTAACGCTTATGGCTTGAAATATTTAAAACTGACCGTACGTTACTTACTACACCCACGAATAAATCACTGTTGCGATTGGATTAATCTGCCCAATTATGGTTTAAACAATATAACTGTTCTAGAATGATAAAATACGGATCTACTGACCTCCGAAGTATTAGCAATTGAAAACACAGCAATGACGACTGATATTACCACAGTAATGCAGACGTTGGATTACTTTGTTCACTGATGATATAAGTTCCTAGGTATTTCTTGGAAAAGGTATGTATAATACGCTTATGGCTAGTGATGCTTAGAATTCACATTACCATAATTAGTATGTCTACCAGTAGATCAACCTTGCCGTTTGATTAAATTAGTCAATGAAGTTGTATATTATACAGCAATCCAGCAACGACAAATGCAGTTCTCCATCTCTCGTCATATTAACAATTGATAGCACAGTACTGAGTACAGCCATCATCACAATGTTGTAACTGTTGAATAACACTTCTCACTGGGATGTCGGATCCCAGGCAATTATAAAATAATAAATATAAAGTGCGGCCGTGGATACGGATATTTCTAACTGAGTGCACGGTACTTAGTGCATCCACCAGCTAAGCACGGAAGACGCTGTATTAATCTTCTCAATGGCGCTTTAAATTTGGTAGCTACTCCAGAATTATAAAGGACAGAATACTTTAGCTCTCGAGGCACTAGCAATTGACAACGGAGTGCCGTGTACCGCCATTGTCACATTTGTGTACCCGATGGTGTTCTTTGTTCTCTGATAATGTAAATTCGGAAGTGTCTCTGGAATAGCCAATGCATAGTGAGTCTGTCGCAAGTAATATTATTGCAATTGAAGGTACGTAATTTGGAAGATCTAGCATCAGAGAACTGCTGAAGCTGTGATAATCTGTTCAATGATGATTTGGATTGTATAGCTATTTTAGAATGTCGCAGGAGGGATCCATTGTCCCTCGAGGTATGAGCAATGTACAACAGCGTACTGAGTACAGTCATTTTCACAGTGAAGTAGTCGTTGGAATACTTTGCCCTCTAACCACTTAATTCCAGAGCAATGCTGGAATGATTATTGTATATTACCGCAATGGATTGAAATAATTGAACCTGACGGTAAGGTACCTACTACATCCACTAATACATCACTGTAGCTGTCGGATAAACCAGTGCAACTATTATTCATATTCCATGACAAAACTTGTGTGACAAAATACGGATCCACTGGCGCTAGAGAAATTAACAATTAACAACACAGAACCGATTACTGTCATCGCCACAGTAATGTAAACGTTGGACTACTTGGTACCTGATGATGAAAATTCCTAAGTAATTTTTGAATAAAATATGTGCACTGTGCTTATCGCTAGAGACATTTAGTATTCGCAGTACGGTAATTGGTGAATCTTCCAGGAGAGCAATGATGCCGTATGAATAAACTGCTCTGTGACTAATTATGTATTACAGCAATTTTAGAATGCAAAGGAGAGAACCCTTATCCCACGTGGTATTAACAATTGACAGACCATGCTTTTAGTACAGCCATCATCACAGTACAGTATCCGTTGGGATAGTTTGATCACCGATGTAGTAATTTCCAAAGCAATTCCGGAATAATTAATGTATGGTACCCCTATGGATTGAAATAACTCCCGTTGCAAGTACGGTACATATTACGTTCACCAGTATAGCACTGTAGCCGATAGATTATCCTGTCAAGTGAAGATTTAAATTCTATGACAATACTAGAATACCAAAACACATATCCACCTGCCCTCCAGATATTGGAAATTGACAGAACAGTTCTCAGTACAGCAATCACCACAGTAATGCTGCCGTTAGACCGCTTTGTTCACTGATGATGTAAATTCCATGCAATTCCAGAATAATGGTTGCACACAGCGGTTATGGCTTGACATATTTGAAACTGTACTTACGATGCTTACTACATCCCCCAAAATTTTAGTGTTGCGGTTGTACTAATCTGTTGAAATATGGTATATATTCTATAAAATTTCTAGAATAACAAATGCAGATGCAATGATCCCCGACATATTAATAATTGACAACACAATACAGTTTACAGTCATCATCACAGTGTTGTAGACGTTGCATTACATTGTTCACTGCTGATGAAAATTCGTATGCCATTACGGAATAAAATATGTACACTACGGATGTGGCTAGTGACGTCTAGAGTTCGCAGTACGGTAATCAGGATATTTACCAAAGGAGCACTGTTCCCGCTGTATTAATCTGTCAATGATGATTTATATAAATAAACAACACTTGAATGATAGCATACAGATCCACAGAACGTGAAGATATTAACAGCAGTCAATACAGCACTGACTGCAGTCATAAACACAGTAACGTAGCCGCTGAAGTGCCTTGACATCCGATGACGCAATTTCCAAGACAATTCTGGATTATTAAATTCATAGAACGGCTGCGGCTTGATATGTATCCAACTGACAGCGCGGTACTCAGAACATCCATCCGCCAGCAGTGCACTGCGGCTGCTGTATTAATCTGTTCAATGGTCATATATTTTATATAGCCATTCTAGAACAACAAACATCTGATCCATTGTGCCTCGAGATATTAACATTCGACAACACAATAATGGGCGCATTTGTAATCACAGTAGCGTAGACGATGGTCTACGTTGTCCATTAATCTTGCAAATGCCAAAGAAACTCTGGAATGACCACTGTACACTACTGTTATGTGTTGAAGTATCTAAAATTTAAAGTAAGGTACTTTTCACATCCACCAACATGTCACTGTAGCCGTTGGATTAATATGCTAAATGTTGACCTAACTCTATAAAAATTCTTGAATGATAAAATACAGATCCACTGACCCTGGAGATATTGACAATTGACAACACAGTACAGATTACTATCATCATCACAGTAATGCAAACGTTGGGCTACTTTGTTCACAGATGACGAAAATTCCAGAGAAATTCTTGAATAGTAAATGTATATTACTGTTATGGCCAGAGATATTTACAACTGAGAGTACAGTACATATTATGTTCATCATTATTGCACTGTGGGCGGTGGGTTCATCTACCCGACAATGATTTAAATTCTATAGCAGTACTATAATCACAAAATACAGATCTACAGGCACACGAGATATTAACCATTGGCGACAAAGTACTGAGCACAGCCATCATCTTAGTACTGTAGCCGCTGGGCTACTTTGCTCACTCATAACTTAACTTCGAAGGCAATTCAGGAATAATCATTGTACGTTACGGTTATGGCTTGAGATACTTCCAATTGACAGTACGGTACATCTCACTACCACCAGTTGACACTGCAGCCGCTGTATTAATCGGTTTAATGATGACACCGGATTCATAGCAATTCTAGGATGGCAAATGACCGATCCATTATCCATCGAGGCGTTAACAATTGACAACATAGTTCTGATCACTGCAGTCATGCCATTACCTTTGGCGATGGACAACTTTTTTCACTAATGATGAACATTCCAAAGCAATTCTGGAATACACAGTGTATATAATGAATACGGCTTGGGATATTCCCTATTGAAATTTCGGTAAATATTGCATCCTCCAATATAGCACCTTAGCCGTTAGATTAAATTGGTCACTGAAAATGCGTGTCCTACAAAAATTGTAGAGTGAAGAATGAAGGTCCATTATCCTTCGAGATATTAAGAATTGAA
Organism: Eufriesea mexicana; assembly: GCF_001483705.2. NCBI lineage: Eukaryota > Metazoa > Arthropoda > Insecta > Hymenoptera > Apidae > Eufriesea > Eufriesea mexicana. The sequence continues at coordinate 634,130 of NW_016912944.1, read as the reverse complement.
AGCATAGAAATCAGTAGAGCTCTCACCACAGTACTGTAGACGTCTGAATTTAATGTTCACTGATGATGTAAATTCCAAGGCTGCCCAACGTATATTACCTTCGTGTCTTGAGGTACTTGCCATTAACAGCACGGTACCTATCAAATCCACCTACATAGCTCTGTAGCCGTTGGATGAGTCTGTCCGAAGATGATTTAAATTCTATAACAGTACTATAATTACATAATACGCATCCACAGATCTTCGAGATATTAACAATTGATGACAAAGTACTGAGTACAGCCACCATCACCGTAATGTGGCCGTAGGATTACTTTGTACATTTATGATGTAAACTCCACAGCTATTCTGGAATAAACGATATGCATTACGATTATGGTTTGAGATCCTTGCAACTGACAGTACTATAATTTGTACTTCCACCAGCAGAGCACTGCAGCCGCTATGTTGATCTTTTCAGTTATAATATCGAATTCATAGCAATTCCATAATGACAGGTCCATTACACCACGAGATATTTGCAGTTTACTAGACAGTAATGAGAACAGCCACAGTCACAGTAATGCAGACGCTGGACTACTGTGTTCGCTGATAATGCAAATTCGAAAGTGGCTCTATTACAACCTATGAATTGTGCGTTTACGTTTAGTGCCAATTACCACTGACATTGCGGCATTTAGTACGTCTTCCAACAGTTCACTGTTGCCGTTGGATTGACCTGTACACTGATCGTTTATATTCCACCGCAATTCAAGGACGAGAAATGCGGATCCATTAACCCGCGAGAAATTGAACAATGTCAGCGAAGAACCGATTAAAGTAATCATCACAGTATTGTAGCCGCTGAATTACTTTGCACACTGACGACGAAGATTCCAATGCAATTTTAGAGTAATCTACGTGTATTACGGTTGTCTTTCGTTACTTCCAGTTGGCATTACGGAACTTATTACATCTACCAGTACAGCACAGTAGCCGTCGGATTAATCGGTTCAATGACGATATAAATACTATATCAAATCTAGAATAACAGGATACCCACCCACAGACACATGAGATATTAACAATTGACGACAGAGTGCTGAGTACAGACATCATCACAGTAACGTAGCCGTCGGACTGCTTTGTTCACTGGCAATGTAAATCCAATAGTGATTCCAGAATAACCTATGTATGGAGTGGCCATGTCTAGTGACATCTACAATTGACACTACGGCATTTTGTACATCTTCCAACATTTCACAGTTGCCGCTGGATTAATTTGATCACTGATAGTGTATACTCCAAAGAAATTCTGTAACGAGAATGGCAGATCCATTATCCCCCGATTAATTAAACGACGACGACACTCAAATGAGGAGAGTCATCATCAAAGTATTGCAGCCGTTGTATAGTTTTGTTCACTGATGACGTAAATTCCATCGAAATTCTTAAATAATGTATGTATATTACAGTTGTCTTGAGATATTTCGAAATAACATTACGGTACAAATTTCATACACCAATATAGTACAGTGGTCTTTGACTTAATTTTTTCAATAATTATATAAATTCTGTATAAATACTAGAATGACAAAAGACAAATCCACTGTTCCTGGAGTTATTCACAATGTCCATCGCTGTACTGAGTATACCCACCACCACAGTAATGTAGCCAGAGTTCTATTTTGTTCAATGATTATTTAAATTCGGCAGTAATTCTAGAGTGGCCCATGATTTGTGCCGTTATGCTTAGCGATATTTACAATTGACTGTACGGCATTCGTTACGTCTTCCAGCAGATAACTGTTGCAGTCGGAACGAACTGTTCGCTGATGATGTATATTTCATATCAATGACACGGCGGGAAATGCATATCCATTATCCCTTGCGATGTTAACAAATGACAATGCAGTACTGGGTACTGCCATTATCACAATATTTTTACCGTTGAGTGACTTTGTTCACTGATGTTGAAAATTGCAATGCAGTTATGGAATAATCATTTTATATTGCGGTTGTCTTCAGATATATCCAATGACAGTGCGGTACACTTTTCATCCAAAGCTATAGTGCAGTAACCGTTTGAATATTCTGTTCCATGATGCTTTAAATTCTATAACAATACTAGAATGACTAAATACAGATCAACTGACACTAGAGGTATTAGCAATTTACGACATAGCACTGAGTTCACCGACCATCACTCTCATGTATCCGATATACTACTTTGTCCACGTACAATGTAAATTCGGAAGTGATTCTAGATTAATATATGTATAATGCCGTTATTGCTAGTGACACTTACAATAGACAGTACGGCAATTTGTACATCTTCCAACATTTCGCCGTTGACACTTGAATGTTGTGTTCGCTGATAATGCATGCTCCACAGCGATTCTACAACGTGAAGTGCAGGTCCTTTATCCCTCTCTATATTAACAAATGACAACGCTGCACTGCCTAGGGCCATCATAACAATGTTGTAATTGTTGATTATTTTTGTTGACTGACGATGCAGGTTCCAATGCTGCTTTAAGGTAATTTATGTACATTACGGTTGTCTTGAGACGCATCAAGTTGGAAGCACGGTACATATGCCATTCATAAATACGACATAGTAGCCGTTAGAATAATCTGGTCTACGATGAATTAAATAATATGTGAACTCTAGAATAACAAAACACTGATACACTGACACTTAAAACATTAACAATTGACAACGGAGTACTGAGTACAGCCACCATCACAGTAACGCATCCGTTGGAATACATTGTTCATTGACGATGTAAGTTCAAAAGTTATTCTAGAATAACCAATGTATAATGTGGCTTTGGCTAGTGATACTTACAATTGAGGGTACGTCATTTAGTACGAGTTCCATAAGGTCACTGTTGCCGCTGGATTTATCTGTTCACTGATGATATATATATCACAGCTATTCTAGAACGAGAAGTGCAAGTCCATTATTCCTCGAGAAATTAAAGTATGACGACACAGTACTGAATACAACCATCAACACAGTATTGTGTACGTTGAACAGCTTTGTTCACTGATGATGTAAATTCCTGAGCAATTCTAGAATAATCAATATATATTACTTCCATCGTCAGATTTATCCAATGACAATACGGTACGTACTACATCCGCCATCATAGCACAGTAGTCGTTGGATTATTCTATTCAACGATGCTTTAAGTTCTGTAGCAATTCTAAAATGACAAAATACATATCCACTGATCCTAGAGAAGTTAGCATTTCACGACATAGCACTGAGTACACGGACCATTATAGTTTCCTTGCCGCTATTCTACTTTGTCCTCTACAATGTAAATTAGAATGTGACTCGATAGTGACCAATGTATAATGCGGTTATTGCTAGTAATACTTACAATTGACAGTACGGTATTTAACACATCTTCCAGCTGATCATAGTTGGCGTTGGAATATTCTGTTCACTGATGATGTACATTCCACAGCAGTTCTAGAACGAGAAATGCAGATCATTTACCCCTTGAGATATTAACGGATGACTACGTTGTACCGGGTACAGCCATTATCACAATATTGTTGCCGTTGAACAACTTTGTTCCCTGATGATGAAAATTCCAAACAATTGTGTATTGATCGTTCCATATTATGTTGATGGCATAGATATGTCTAATTGACGGTATAGTATTTACTGAATCATCAAAATAGCACAGTAGCAGTTGGATTATTCTGTTCAGTGATGAACTAAATTTTATATCAATTTTACGATGACAATATACAGATTATCCTTCCCTCGAGATATTTGCAATTTACTAGACAGTACTGAGAGCAGTCACTGTCACAGTTATGTAGACGCTGGACTACTTTGCTCACTGGTGATGTACATTCGAACGTGATTCTAGAATAACATATATATAATGCGGTTATGGCTAGTGATATTTACAATTGGCAGTACGGTATTTAGTACGACTTCCAAAAGTTCGCAGTTGCCGTTCGCATGATCTGTTCGCTGATGGTGTATATTTAACAGCATTTATAGAACGAGAAATTCAGATCCATTGTCCCTCGAGAAATTGAACTATGACAACACAGTACTGAATACAGCCACCGTCACATTATTTTAGCCGTTGAATAACTTTGCTCACTAATGTTATGATTTGCACGTCAATTTTAGAATAGTCAATGTATATTACGCTTGTCTTCTGATATTTCCAAAGACAGTACTTGTGCACGATTCGTCCACAAATATAGCACAGTGGCCGCGCGAATATTCTGTTCCGTGGTGCTTTAAATGTTGTAGCTATACTGGAATGGCAAAATACAGATACGCTGACCCTCGAGATATTAGCAATCTTCAACACAGTACGGAGAACGCCCACCATGACGGTAATATATCCGCTGAACTACTTCGTACACTGCTGATGTAAATAAGAATGTGCTTGTGGAATAACGAATGGATAGTGCGAATGTGGCTAGTGATACTTGCAATTGATAGAACGGCATCGTCTTCCAACAGATCACTGTTGCCGTTGGATTGATATGTTCACTGATGATATATATTCCATAGCAGTTCTAGAACGGGAAGTGCTGGTCCATTATTCCTTGGGGCATTAACAAATGACGACAAAGTACGTAGTTCAGCCTTCATCACAGTATTGTAGCCACCGAATAACTTTGTTCACTGATGATGTAAATTCCAAAGCAATTCTAGAGTTATTTGTGTATATTACGGTCGACTTCGGATATATCCAAGGAGAGTACGGCACACATTTCCTACAAAGCTTTAGTGCAGTAACCGTTCGATTATTCTGTTCCATGACACTTTACATTCTATAACAATACCAGAGTGACAAAACACAGATCCACTAACCCCAGAGCTATTAGCAATTTACAACATAGCACCGAGAGCACCGATCATCATAGTTACGTATCCGCTATGCTACTTTGTCCATGTATAATATAAATTCGGATGAGATTCTGGATTAACATATGTATAATGCGGTTATGGCTAGTGATACTTACAATAGACAGTACGGCAATTAGCAAATGTTTCAACAGTTAGCCATTGACACTGGATTAGTCTGTTCACTGACAATGCAAGCTCGAACGTGATTCTATAGTAGTATATGTATAGTTCGGTTGTTGCTAGTGATATCTACAATACGCTTTACGGTAATACAGCTACCAGGAGATCACTGTTGCCGTCAGTTTAAGTTGGTCACTGGTTATGAATATCCAGCAGCAATTCTAGTATGAGAAAGTCAGTTCCATTATCCCTCGAGGTATTAACAATTGCCATCACAGCTCTGAGTATAGCCATCACAAGAGTAATGTAGCCGCTCGGCTGCTTTGCTCGCTGATGACGTAAATTCGAAAGCGAGTCTAAAATAAAGTGCGAATGATGAGTACGGGGCTTGAGATGTTTCCAATATACAGCACGGCACACATTACATTCACCAATATACCACCGCAGCCGTTGGATTAGACGGTACAATGATGATCTCGTTCTCATAGCAATTCCTTAATACCAAAGGGCATATGCATTATCCCTCGGGATGTTAACGATGGACGACACCGTGCCCTGTACAGCCATCATCACACTAATGTAGCCGGTGAACAAATTTGCTCACGGCTGTTGTGATTAGGAAAGAAATTCTAGAACAGCCTATGTACAGTGTGGTTATGGCTAGTATTATTTACAATTGTCATTACGGCAGTTATTTCAACTGCCAACAGGGCAATGTTCCCGTTGGAATAAACTATTCAGTAATGATTTACATCCATTGCAACTCCAGAACGACAAACCACTGAAGCATTATCGCTCGCGATATTATCAGTTGACAACACAGTACTGAGCAGAAGCATCATCTCTCTGCCGTAAACGTTGGATCATTTGTTCACTGATGATGTAAATTCCAAAGCAACTCCAGGGTAATCAGTGTGTATTACGGTTTCAGTCATGGTTATTTAGAATTGATTTGCTTAGTACATCCTCCTATTTAGTGCTGCTACCGTTGGAAAAAACTCTTCGGTGGTGATTTCGATTTTATAGCAAACCTAGAGTGATGAAAGTCGGATCCATTATCCCTCGAGATGGTAACAATTGACGACACAGTGCAGAGTACAGAAATCATGGAAACCCTTGTCACCGATGATATATTTTCCGAAGCAGTTCTGGAAAAATCAATGTATGGCACGGACACGTCTTGACATATGTCCGACTGACGGTATGGGACATACTGCATACATATATATAGCACGGTAAATGTTGGGACAGGCTGATCAATGGCGCCTTAAATAGTATAACAAATCTAGAATGACGGAAAGAGGATCTATTATCCCTCGCGGCATTAACAATTAACATCACAGCACTGATCGCAATCGTCGTCACAGTAATATAGCCGTTGAGTTACTTTGTTCACTAGTAGTGTAAATTCCAAAGGAATTCTGCAATAACAAATGTATGGTATCGCTTCGTCTTAGGACATTTACTAATGACACTACGGTACTTGTTACACACACCATTAGACCACTGTATCGGTTGGACTAATTTTTTCAATGACAATTTAGATTTTATAACAACCCTGTAATGGCAAAATACACGTCCACTGCATCTCGAGATATTAACAACTGCCGAAAGAGTACTGAGCACAGCCATCTTCACGCTGCTGTAATCTTTGGATCGTTTGATCTGTGATCATGGAAATTCCAAAGGTATGATGGGATGATCAGTGCATACTACGGCGACAGCTGGAGATATTTGCCCCTGTCAGCACGGTACATGCTACATCCACCAGCAGAGCTCTGCTGCCGATGTATTAATCTAGTCAAAGTTGATTTAGGTGTTATAGCAGGTCTAGATTTACAAGAGACGGATACAGCGTTCCACGAGATATCAACTATTGACGACACAGTACTGAGTACAGCCATCATCACAGTAATCAAGGCGTTCAACTACTTTGGTCACTGTTGATGGACACTCTAGAGTAATTCAAAAATAACATATGTATAGTACGGTTATGGCTAGTTATAATTACAATTGACAATATGATGCTTAGTGCTTATACCAACAGGTGACTATAGTCGTTGCATTAATCTGTTCACTGATGATGACCACAGTACAGCAATTCAAGAACGATGAACGAAGATACATTACCTCACGAGATGTTAACAATTGAAAGCACAGGACTGAGTACTGCCATCATCAGTGTAATGTAGTCGTTGGGCTGCTCAGTTCACTGATGATATAGATTCCAAAGCAATCCTAGAATAACCAATGCGTACAATGGCTATGCCAGAGATATTTCCAATTGACCATACGGTACCTATTACATCCAAAAATTTAGCACTGTAGCCGTTGGATTAATCTTTCAATGATAATTTGAATGTTACAACAATTCAAGGATGACAAAATTCAAGTCCACTGACCCTAGATGTACTGAAAATTGACAACACGGTACTGAGCACAGCCACCGTCACGGTAATATAGCTGTTGGGCTACAATGTCCTCTGATGGTGTAAATTCGAATTCGATTCTGGAATAAACAATTTATAGTACGTTTATCGCTAGTGACATTTACAATACTCTGTAAGGCAATTAGTACATCTGCCAACGGAGCACTGCCGCCGTTGGATTAATCTGTTCACTGACGGTTAATATTCTGCAGAAATTTCAGAGTGTAAAAGGCAGGTCCACTATCCGTCGAGATATTAACAATTGGCAACACATTACTGAGCTTAGCCACCATCACAGTAATGAGGACGTAGAAATACTTTGGTCACTGATGATGGAAGCTCCAGGGTAATTCTAAAATAACATGTGCAATGTACAGTTATAGCTAGAGACATTTACGATTGAGACAATAAGGTGCTTAGTACAGATACAAACAGATCGCAATTGCCGATGCATTGATCCGTTCACGGATGATGTAGATCCGACGACAATTCAAGAATGAAGAATGAAGGGACATAGTCCTGCCATATATTAGCATTTGAAAGCACATGACTGAGTACAGCGACCATCACTGTACTGTAGCCGTAGAACTGCTTCGTTCACTGATGACGGAAATTCCAAAGCCAGTTTGGAACTGCCAATGCATCCTACGGTTATATCTGATATACAACGAATGGACAGTATGGTACACATTACGTCCACCAATATTGCACTGTAACCGTGGGAATATTGTTCAATGATAAATGAAATCCTATAGCAATTCTCAAATGACAAAATGCATAACCACTGGCCATCGAGATATTAGCAATTGACTACAGAGCTCTGAGTACAGGCATCAGGACAGGAATGTAGACTTTGGACTGCTTTGCTCACTGATGATGGGAATTCACAAGTAATTATTGAAAAGCGTATGTAAAGTGCAGTTTTGCTAGTGATATTTTCAATTCACAGTACAGTAATAAGTACATCCACTAACAGAGCACACTAGCGGTGGGATTAAATAGTTCACAGAAGGTGTATAACCTACACCAATTGTAGAATGAAAAGTGAAGGTCCATTACCCCACGATAAATTAACAATTAATATCAAGGCGATGAGTACAGCCATCATCACGGAAATGTAACCGCTGGAATGCATGTTTCACTGGTGCTGTAGATTCGCAAGTGATTTTAGAATTACCTATGCATTGTGCGTATGTGGCTGGAGCTATTTCCAATGTAGAGTACGCTAAATTACATCCACAAATATAGCGCCCTAGTCGTTGGATTAAATTGTACAATGAAGACTTATATTCCGCAGCAATTCTAGAACGAGAAATAAAGCTCCGATATCCCTTGAGATATTAGCAATTGGCAGCACAGTACGAAGCACAGACACCGTTGCAGTAATGCAGCCGTTGTACTGCTATGTTCACTGATGTTGCAAGCTACAGCGCAATTTCGAAGTTATCAACTTGTATACCGGTTATGGCAGAAATGATTCCAGTTAACAGTGCAGTACATATTATATCCAATAATTTATCACTGTAGTTGTTGGATTATCCCGTTCAATGATAATTTAAATTCTATAACAACCCTAGATTGACAAAATACTGATGCACTGACCCTCGAGGTATTGACAACTGACAACACAGTGCAGAGACAGCCATCGTCACACATATGCAGAAGTTGTACCTATTTGCTCTGGAGATGTATATTAGAAAGTGATTCTAGAATAACCTATGTATAGCGCTGTTATATCTGGTGACATTTACAATGGCAGTACCGCAATTAGAACATCTACCAACATAGCACTGCTGCTGATGCACTAATCTGTTCGCTAATGATGCATATACTGCTGCAATTCCAGAACGGGTAAAGCAGCTACACTACACCTCTCGAAATCAGGAATTGAAGACACAGTACTAAGTACACCATCATCACAGTAATGTAGCCGTTGGGCTAATTTGTACACTGATGATGTAAATTCCAATGTAACTCAGGAATGCACAATGCATATAACGGTTACAGCTTGAGATGCTTCCGACTGACGGTACGGTACTTAGTTCATCCACAATCAGAGCACTGCAACCGCTGCATTAATCTTTTCAGCGGTGACCCTGACTTTATAGCCACCCTTGAGTGACAAAATACATATCAAATATCCTCCGAGTTATTAACGATTGGCAGAACGGTACTGATTACAGCCGTCGTCAGAGTAATTCAGACGTTGGGCTATTTGGTTCACTGATTATACATATTCTAAAGTAACTAAGGAATAACTTGTGTATACTGCGGTTTCGTCAAGTGATGTTCACAATTCATGGCACGGTAACAAGTACATCTACCAACATAGCACTGATACCGCTGGTTTGATCTGGTCACTGAAGGTGTATATTCTACAGCAATTCTAGAACGGGATGTGCAGATACATTATCCACCGGGATATTAACAATTGGCAACTCAGTACTGAGTACAGCCACCATCACAACAATGCAGCCGTTGTAGTAAGCTGTGCAATGATCATTTTGGTCTTACAACTATTCCAGAGTGATAAAATATAGGCCGAGTGTCACTCGAGATATTAGCAATTGACAACACAGGACTGAGTACATCCATCAGCATAGCACAGCAGCCGCTGGATTAGCATGGCCAATGATGATTTAAATTCTATAACGATTATAGTTTGGCAAAATGCAAATCCGCCATGCGTCGAGATGTCAGCAATTTACAACAGCGTTCTGAGTACAGTCACCACCACATTAATGTAGCTGTTGGAATACTTTGTTCACTGACGACAGAAATTCTAATGTATTTCCTGAACAACACATGCGTAGCGCGGCAATGCCTGGTGATATTTACAATTGTCAGTCCCGAAATTATTACAACTACCAACAAAGCACTGCTGCTGTTCCTTTAATCTGTTCACTGATGAAGTATATAGGACACCAATCCTAGAACGAGTAATGGAGGTCCATTATCCCTCGAGACATTAACTGTTGACGACACAGTACTGGGTACAGCCACCATCACACGAATGTAGCCGTCGGAATTCTTTGTAAGCTGATGTCGCATATTCAGAATCATTTCTGGAATAATCAACCCATAGCTCCGTTATGGCTAGAGAAATTTCCAAACGACATCTCTGTACTTAGAACATCCACCTGCAGTGCAATGCAGCCGCTCTAGTAACTTGTACAGTGATGATGTCGATTCCAAGGCAATTCTATAATAGTCTTTGTATATTACGGTAGCCGTGAGGTATTTCCAATTGACCGTACGGTACTTATTGTTTATAATCGTTTCAATGACGACTTAAATTCAATGTCAATTATAGAATAACAAAACACAGATCCACGGTCCGTCGAGATACTAACAATTGCCAATACAGTGCTGCGTACAGCCACCATTACAGTACTTTAGTCGTTGGCGTACTTTGTACGCTGATAATGTATATTGGAATATGATTTCAGAATGGCCTATGTACAATGCGGTTATGGCTTGAGATACTTACATTTGACAATACGGTGATTAGTACATCTTCCAAGAGAGCAGCATTGCCGTTGGATTAATCTGTTCACTGGTGATGTACATTCTACCGCAATTGAAGAATGAAAAATTCCGGTCCACGATCCCTTCAGGTGTGAACAAATGACAACGCGGTACTGAGTACAGCAATCGTCACAGTATCGCAGTCGCTCCATGACATTCTCACCGATGATGTAAATACCAATGCAAGCCTAGAATGAGCAACGTAGAATACGGATATTGCTAGAGATACTTCTAATTGACAGTACAGTACCTATTACATCCACGAATATAGCTCGCCATTCGTTGGATTATTCTGTTCAATGATGATATAAATTCTATACCATTTCTGGAATGACAACATACAGGACCACCATCCGCCGAGGTATCAACAATTGACTGCACAGTACTGATTAGAGCCATCGTCGCAGTATACTAGCCGTTGGTGTACTTTGCCCACTCATCATGTAAGATCCAAAGCAATTCAAAGCTGTCCATATATGTTATGCCTGTGGTTTCACATATTTCCGATTGACGGTACTGTACTTATTACATCTACCAATATTGCACGGTAGCCGCCTTATCAATCTGTCCAATGACGATTTAAATGCTATAGCAAGGCTATAACGGCAAAATACAGGTTCACCGGCCCTCGAGACGTTAACAATGACGACACAGTAATGAGCACATCCATCACCACAGATCTGTAGACGCTGAAAAACTCTGTTCGCTAATGATGTAAATTCGAAGGTGATACTAGAATAATCAATGTATAATACGGTATTGGCTTGAGTCATTTACAATTGCCAGTACGGTTTTTCGTACACCTACCAATAGAGCTCTGTTGTCGCCGGATTAATCTGTTCAAAGATGATACATATTTTATAACAGTTCTAGAATGACAATATAGAGATCCATTACTCCTCGCGATATTAACAAGTGATAGCATAGTACTGAGTACAGACATAATCGCAATAGTCTAGCCAATGATGTACATTGTCCACTCATCACGTATATTCCAAAGCAATTCAGAAACAATCAATGAATTTCGTGCCTGTGGTGTCAAATACGTCCAATTCACTGTACTGTACTTATTACATCCACCAATATAGCACTGTAGCCGATGGATTAAACTGTTCAATGGTGATTTAATTTCTATAACAATGTAGTAATGACAGAATACATATCCAAAGGCCCTCGAAGAATTAACAGATGACGACGCACTCCTGACTACAGCCATCATATGTGTACTGTACACGTTGGACTACTTTGCTCACTCATTATGTAAATTCCACGCCAATTCCGGTATAATAAATGCATGTTACGGTTGTGGCTTAATACATTTCCAATTGAAAATACGGTACTTCGAACAAGAACAAATGTATCAATGTTGCCGCTGGATTGATCTGTTCAGTGAGGATATATTTCCTATAACAATTCTAGAATGGCAAATTACAGATCAATTATCTCTCGCGATATTAACAATTGACAACGCGGTCCTCAGTACAGCCATCATAACGGTAATGTAGATGTCGATATTCTTTGTTCACTGATGATATAATTCCAAAGCAATTCTTGAATAATCAATGTATATTGCGGATAAGGCTCGAGGTATTTCTAATTGAGAATACTGTACTTAGTACATCCACCAGCAGGGCACTGCGGCCGTTCTATTACCCTGTTCAATGATGACTCAGATTTTATAGCTACTCTAGAATGACAAAAGGCAGATACGTCATCACTCGAGTATTAAAAATTCACAACGCAGTACTGAGTACAGCCTACAGGATATTCCTGTAAACGTTGGAATACTTTCTTCACTGACGGCATAAATTCCCAAGCAATTCTGGAATACCCAATGAATATTACGGTTATGGCATCAGATATTTCCAATTGACATTACGGTTCTTCTTACATCCAGCAATGTAGCACTGTTGCCATCAGATTAATCTCTTCAATGATGACTTAGATCCAATAAAAATTCTAGAATGAAGAAACACAGGTCCACTGTCCCCCGAGACACTGACAATTGGTGACACTGTACTTGGTGCAGGCGTCATCACAGAAATGTTGACGATGGAGTGATTTGTTCACTAATGATGTAAATTCCGAAACAACTTCGGAATAATGTATGTATTGTACGATTACGTATAACATATCTCCAATTGACAGCATGGTAATAGGTACATCCACCAGCACAGCAGTCTATCCGTTTGATTAGCCTGCTCACTGATGATTAGTGTTTATTAGAAGTTCTGGAACGACTGTGAATATATCCATTGTCCGTCCAGAAAATAGCAATTTGCAGTACTGTGCAGGGAACAGCCAACAACACAGTACAGTTACCGATGGATCTGTGTGTGTTCACCTGTAATATAAATTGAACAGCAACTCTTGAACTATCAGCGCATAGAATGGCTATGCCTAGTAATGTCTACATTTGACAGTACGGTTCCCAGTATGTCCTCCAACAGTACACTGCAGCTGCTGGTTTAATCTGTTCACTGATGACGTATATTCTACAGCAATCCTAGAACGAGAAATGCAGACCATTGTCCCTCGAGACATCAACAACTGACAACACAGTACTGAGTAAAGGCCTCATTACAGTATTGTAGCCGTTGAATTGCATTGTTCACTGATGATTTAATTTCAGTAGCAACTCTATAATAAACAATGTATAATACGGCTACGACTAGAGATATTAACAATTGACAGTACGGTACACAGTACATCTACAAACAGATCACAGTTGCCGTTGGAATAATCAGTTCAATGTCGGTTTAATTTCTGTATCATTTCTGGAACGATAAAACACAGATCCACTATCCTTCTACATACTGGCAAGTGTCAGCACAGTACTGAGTACAGTCATCATCACAGTACCGCAGGCGATGTATCATTTGTCTGTTCATGATGTAAATTCCCATGTAATTGTAGTGCTGTCATTGCATAGTAAGGTTATGTAGTGAGATAAATCCAATTGACTGTACGGTGCTTAATGCATCTATCGGCGGAGCACTGTGACCGTTGTATTAATCTGTTGAATGACTATTTATTTCAATGTAATTCTAGAATGACTGCGGACATATCCATTATTCCGCGCGATACATGCAATTGACAACACAGTACCGTGTATAGCCATTATCACAGCATGGTAGTCGTTGTATTACTTTCTTCACTGATGACGCAAGTACAAATGCAGTTCTAGAGTAATTAATGCACTGTATGATTATGACTAAAGCTGTTTTCAGTGGACAGTGCGTTACGTAGTACACCAACCAGCAGACCTGTGTAGCCGTTGAATTTATGTCTTCAATGATATCTTACATTCTATAACATTTCTAGAATCGCAATATAAATATCCATTATCCCTTGAGATATTAACTATTGTCAATAAAATATAGGGTACAGCCATCATCACAGTACTGAAGTGGTTGGACTACACTGCACACTGACGATGTAAATTCCGAAGCAATTCCGTAGTGCCTATGTATAGTACGGTTATGGCTTGTGATACCAGGAATAGACAGTCCGGTACTTATTACATCCACCAACAGAGCTGTGTATCCGTTGTAGTAATCTGCACAGAGATGTCTTAGGTCTTGTAGCAATTCCAGAATGACAGCGGATATGTCCACTATCCAACCAGATTATAAAAATTGACAATATAGTACTGAGTACAGCGATCGTCGCAGTATCGTTGCCTTTGGATAACATTTTTCACTGATGTCAAACGTTCCAAAGCAATTCTGAAGTAATCGATGTACATTACAGTTTTGCCTTGCGCAATTTCCTGTTGCGGTGTGGTACTTGTTACGTCCATCAATACAGCACTATAGCAGTTGCATTAAGCTTTTCAATGATGATTTGCTCTTACAACAGATCTATAACGACAAAATACACATCCACGGGCCCTCCAGATATTAGCAATTAGCATCACGGTACTGAGTAGACCCATCATCAGAGTAATGTAGCCGCTGGAATAATTTGTTCACTTATAATGTCAATTCGAAGGTCGTTCTAGAATAACATAGGTATAGTACTGTTGCCGCTAGTGATATTTACAATTGAAGGTACGGTGTGCAACGCATCTTCCAACTAATCACTGTTGGTTTTGGATTAATCAGTTGACTGACGATGTATGTTCCACAGGAATCCTAGAACGAGAAATGCATGTCCATTGTCCCACGAGTCACTAACAAATAAGGACACCGTACCGTGTACAGCCATCATCACGGTACTGTTGCCGTTGTTTAACTTTGGTCACTGGTAATGAACATTTCAAAGCATTCGCGGAATTATCACTGTGTATTACAGTTATGGCTTGAGATATTTCAAATTTACAGTACGGCTCTTGTTACATCCACCAATATCGCAGTATTCTCTTGAGTGGTGATTTAAATTCGATTACAATTGTAGAACGTCATAATACAGGCAGCCTGAACTCCGAGATATTGACAATCGACAACACAATACTGCGTACTTCCATGATCTGGGTAATGTTTCCGTAGGGATACCTTGTTCACTGATGATATAAATTCGAAGGTTATACTAGAACAAGGTATGTAGTTCGCTGCTAAGACTAATGTTACATACGTTTGTCTGAACAGCATTTGGTAGATACACCAACAGATCAACGTTGCCGTTGGATTAATGTCTTCACAAATAGTGCATATTCCTCAGCAAGTCTAGAACGAGTAATGCAGATCCATTATGTCCGTAACGTTAACGACTTCAACACTGTACTGAGTGCAGCCGTCGTTGCAGTACTGTAGCCGCTGGGACTCCTTGTTCACTGATGCTGTATATTCCAGTAGAATTCGGGAATAATCCATGTATATTCCCGTTATGGCTTGAGATATATTCAACTGACGGTGCGGAGAGTATAACGTCCACCAACGCAGCGTTGTAGCCGGTGGAATAACATGGTCACTGTTGATTTCGACTTTATAGCAATTCCAGAATGAAAAATGGAAATCCATTGTACCTCGCGACATTAACATTTACAAAAGAGTACCGAGTACAACCATCCACACAGTGCCGTAGCCGCTGAACAACTCTGTTCACTGATGACGCAAATTCCAAAGAAATTCTTGAATAATCAAAGTATATTACGCCTATGGCTTGAGGTAGTTCCAATTGACACCGCAGTACTTACTACATCCGCGGAAACTGTGCTGTAGCCGCTGGATTATTGTGTTGAATGATGATCTAAGTTCTATAACGCTTCTAGATTGACCAAATGCTGTTACATTCTCCCTCGGGATATTGACTATTGGTACCACAGTACAGAGTACTGCCAACAGCACAAAAATGCAGCCGCTGTGCAACTTTGTTCAATGGTTAAGGAAGTTCCAATGTAATGCTAGAATAACACACGTACAGTACGGTTATGCCTAGTGACATTTGCAATTGACAGTTCGGTGCATAGTACATCTCCTAACATAGCACTATTGCCATTGGCATAATCGGTTCACTGATGATGTACATTCTACTGAAATTCACAGACGAAATATGAGGATCTATTATCACACGAGATATTAACAGTAGACGCTGCAGTAATGAGTACAGCCATCATTACAGTAATGTAGCCGTTAGACATCTCTGTTCACTGACAATATAAATTCCAAAGCAACGCCAGATTAATCTAACTGTATTACGGTTGTCTTGTAATATTTCCAACTGACAGTAAGGTTCTTATTACATCCAACAATATTGCACACTAGCGGTTGGAATATTCTCTTCAATGATTATGTAAATTATGTAACAAATCAAGAATGACAAAATACTGATTCACTATCCTTCGAGACATTAGCAGCTTCAACACAGTACGCAGTAAACACACCAACAAAGTAATGTACCCGCTAGTCTACTTTGTTCGCTGATATGGTAAACTCGAAGATGACTATAGAATAAGATATGCATAATGCGATCGTGTCTAGTGTCATTTACTGCTGACAGTACAGCTTTTAGTACATATTTCCAGAGATCTCCGTTGCCGTTGGGGTGATCTCTTCTCTGATGATACATTTCCCACGGCAAATCTAAATCGAGAAATGCAGATCCATTATCACTCGTGATATTCACAAGTGACAACACATTATTCAGTAAAGCCGACTCATTAGTCATTTACCGCTCAATAAATGTGCCCACCCATGACGTAAATACCATAGCAATTCCGTAATGTTGGTAGTATGTTACGTTTAAGGCACGAGATATGAGTGCCTAGCAAGGCATTAACAATTAATAACACATTGATGACTGCGGACCTCGTCACTGTGCTGTTGACGTTGGATCGTTTGTTCACCGATGATGCAAATACGATTGCAACTTTAGGATAGTCGGTGCATAGTAAGGTTATAGCCAGGGACATTTAATGCTGAGAACACAGTGCATAGTACATACGCCGATATAGCACTGTAGACGTTGGATTAGATTCCTCCACGAATATATCAATCTTATAGCAGTTCTAGAGTGGCACAATACAGGTCCATTATCCCTCGCTACGTTAACAATTGTGAACACAATATCGAGTAGTGCCATCATCATAGTACTGTAGCAGTTGTGCTACTTTGTACACTGACAACGTAAACGTCAAAGCAATAAAACTATAATCAGTGTATATTACGGTTACGGAATGAGATTTTACCTGCTGACTGTACGGCGCCTATTATATCCATATATATAGCAACGTAGCCGATAGATATATCCGTTCAATCGTGATATAGGTCTATAACGAAGCTAGCGACAAAATACACATTCACTGATGCTCGAAGATAAAATTTCAAACTCATTCCAGAGTACAGTCATCAACACGGTAATGTATGTGATAGTCTATTTTGCTGACCGATGACGGTAATTCTGTGGACCTTTCAGAATAACCTTTATATTTTACGGTTGTGACTAGAGATATTTACAATTGACAGTATGGTGCTTAGTACAGCTAACAGCAGACAACAGTTGCCGTTGTATTAATCTGTTCGCAGACGATGTGCGTCCTACAGCAAATCTAGAATGAAAAGTGGTGGTCGACTATCACTCGATATATTAACAGTTGACAACAAGTTAATAACTACAGCCATCGTAACAGTACTGTAGCCGCTGAAATACCTTGATCACCAGTGATGTAAACCCCAACGCAATTATGGGATATCAGTGCATGATAGGGTTACAGCTGGGGGTGCTTACGAATGACAGTGCTGTGCTTAGTACATGCGTCAGTATTGCACTGTGTCCCTTGGATTAAACGGATCAACGCCGAATTTCGATTTTATAGCAACTACAGGGTCATAAAATACAGGTCCGTTATCACTCGCTAGATGAACAGATGTGAACACAGTACTGAGTACAGCCATCGTGACAAAAATGGAGACGTAAGAAACTTTGTTCACTGATGTTGTAGATTACAAAGCAACCTTGGAATAATGAATGCATGGTACGCTTATTCCTTGGAACATTTACAAATGACAGTACGATACACACTACGACCACCAATATAGCACTGTTGCCATCGGACTAAACAGCTCAATGCTGAATTAAGTTCTATAGCAATCCTGGAATGACAAAATAGCGGTCCTCCGATCCTCAAGTTGTCAACAATTAATAAGACATGACTGACAGCATCTGTCATCACAACGCTGTCTACTTTGGGCCATATGTTAACAGATGATGCAAGTACCAAAGCAATTCTAGGATAATCGGTGTACAGTAATGCTACATCTAGGGATATTTAAAACTCACAGCACGCTGCATTGTACATCCACCAACATGGCACTGTAGCACTTGGATTAGATGGCGCAACGAAGACGTCGATTTTATGGAAAGTCTAGGGTGGCATAATACAGGTCCATTATCACTCGAGATATTCACACTTGATAACACACTACTGAGTACAGCCATCATAACAGTACTGTAGCCGTTGGACTTCTGTCTTCACTGATAAAGTATATTCCAATGCACTACAGCGATGATCAGTACATATTACGGTACGACTTGAGATATAACCTTCTCACAGTACGGAACCAATTACATCCAGCAATGTAGCAGCGTAGCCGATGGATAAATCTGTTCAATCATGATATAGGTTCCATAACAACGCTAGAACGACAAAATACCGATGCAATGGTGCTCGAGATATTAAAATTTCAAACACATTCCAGAGAACAGACACGAACAGTAATGTAGACGCTAGAATATTTTGTTGAATGATGAACGAAATTCTTACGAAATTCTAGAGTAACCTATGTATTTTACTGTTATGGCTAGTGATATCTACAGTTGACAATGCGTCGGTTAGTACAGCTACAAACAGGCAACCGTTGCAGTTGGGTTAACCTATTCACTGATGGTGTGCAATCCACAGCAATTCAAGATTGAACTGTGAAGGTCCGCTAGTCCTCGAGAAACTAACAATTGACAACAAATTACTGAGTACAGCCATCATCAGTGTACTGCAGCCGAAGGACAATGTTGTCCATCGATGATATAAATTGCAGAGCAATTATATGATAATCAGTGCATAGTGGGCTTGTAGCTAGCTTTATTTACGATTGGCAGTACTGTGCTTAGTGCATCCAACAATATTACACAGTAATACTCGGATTAATCTTATCAGCGTTGAACTTCGATTTTATAGAAACTGTAGGATACTATAATACAGGTCCATTAACCCTCGCTATATTAACATTTGACAACACAGTACTGAGTGCAGCCATCATCACGACAATGTAGCCGTTAGAATACTTTGCTCGCTGATGTAGTAAATTCCAAGTATGTCTTCGAATAATGAGTATATATACGGTTACGGCATGAGATATTTACAAATGACAGTACGATACTCAATACATCCACCTATGTAGCATTGTAGTCATTGGATTAAACTGCTCAAAGATGATATAAATTCTATAACAATTCTGGAATGACAAAAAATACCGGTCCGCTATCGCTCAAGATACCAACAATTAATAAGACATTACTGACACAGGCACTCATGACATTGCTGTTGACGTTGGATCATTCGTTTACAGGTGTTGCAAATACCAAAGCATTTCTGGGATAATTAGGGTATAGTAAGGCTATAGCCAGGTATATATAAGCCTGACAGTACGGCGCATAGTATACCCACCAATGTAGCACTGTAGCCGTTGGATTACATAGCTCCACGAAGACATCGATCCCATAGCAATTCTAGAATGACTTAATACAGGACCATTGTCCCTCGCTATGTTGACAATTGAGAGCACAGTACCGAGTACAGCCATCATCACAGTACTGTAGCCGTTGTAACACTTTGTTCACCGATGATATACATGCCAAGGCAATACAACAGTAGATAATGCGTATTACGGATACAGCTTGTGATAGTACCCGCTGACAGTGCGATACCTACTACATCCATCAATATAACAACGTAGCAGGTGGATAAATCTATTCAATTATGATACAAATCCCATAACAATGCTAGAACGACAAAATACGGATCTACAGATGCTAAAGGAATTATAATTTCGAACACATTCCAACATACAGCCATCTACACAGTAATGTAGGCGATAGGCTATTTTGTTGACTGAGGATGGAAATTCTAAAGTAACTCTAGAATAACCTATAGGTATTACGAGTATTGCTGGTGATAAGTACAATTGTCAACACGGCGCTTGGCACAGCTACCAACATGCAACAATTACCGTTGGATACACCTGTTCTCTGATGATGCGCATTCTACAGCATTTCAAGGATGAAAGGTGAAGATCCATTTTCCCTCGAGAAACTAACTATTGACTACAAATTACGGAGTGCAGCCATCACCACACTGCGGCAGGCGCTGGTCTATTTTTTTCACTGACGATGTAAATCCCAATGGAATTATGGGATAATCAGTGTATTGTAGGGTTAAAAATACCCCTATAAAGCTAGGGGTACTTACGATTGACAGCATTGTGCCTAGTACATGCGACGATACTGCTCTGTATCCCTTGGATTAAACTCATCAACGATGAATTACAATTTTATTGCAATTAGAGTATCATATAATACAGATCCGTTAACCCTCACTATGTTAACAGTGGACAACACAGTACTGAGTACAGCCATCATCACAAAAACGTAGCAGTTGGAAACTTTGTTCACTGATAATGTAGACTCCAAAGCAACATTATAATGGTCAATGGATGGTACTGTTATGCCTTAGAATATTTAAAAATGAAAGTGAGATGCTTATTACATCCACCAATAGAGCATTGTAGCCATTGGATTAAACTGCGAAATGATGAATTGTATTCCATAACAATTCTGGAAGGATAAAATGCCGGTCCACTGTACCTCAAGGTATGAACATTTAATGAGGCATTACTGACTACAGCAGTCATCGCAATGCTATTGACGATGGATCGTTTGTTCACAGATGATACAAATGTAATAGCAATCCTAGCATAACAAGTGTACAGTAAGGTTACAGCTAGGGATGTTTAGAACTGGCAGTACGGTGCTTAGTACATCCATTTATAGCACTGTAGCCCTTGGATTACATAGCGCAACGAGGACATTGATATTGTGGAAGATCTAGAATGACGTAACAGAGGTCCACTGTACCACTATATATTAACAATTGGGAACACAGTACTGAGTACAGCCATGATAATAGTACTGTAGTCTTTAGACTACCTTCACCACTGATGATGTAAGTTCCAAAGCTATACAGCAATCGTCATTGAATACTACGGTTACGGCTTGAGATGTTACCTGCTGAGAGTACAGTACCTACTACGTCTACCAACTTGCAACGTTGCCCATGGATAAACATATTCCATCATGATATAGATCCTATACCAGCGCTAGAGCGACTAAATACATATAAAACGACGCTCGATGTATTAGAGTTTCAAACACATTCCGGAGTACAGGCATCAAAACGGTAATGTAGGCGTTATACTATTTTGATGACTGATGATGGAAATTCTGAAGAAATTCTAGAATAACCTATGTATTTTACGATTACGTCTAGTGATACTTACAATTGACAGTACGGTGCTTAGTACAGCCACCAACATGCAAGTGTTGAAGTTGGATTAACCTGTTTACTGGCGATGCGCCTCCTACGGCAATTCAAGTATGAAAAGTGATGATCCATTATCCCTCGAGATACAAACAATTGACTACAAATTTATGTGTACAGCCATCATCACAGTGCTGCAGTCGTTGGACTACATTGTCCACGTATGACGTATATCCCATGGCAAGTATGGTGTATCTAGTGCATTGTTGGGTTATATCTTGGGGCACTTACAATTGACAGTACAGTGCATAGCACATGCAACAATATCGCACGGTATCCCTTGGATTAAACTGATCAACGATGATTTCAGTTTTATAGCAATCACAGAAAGATATAGCACAGGTCCAATGGTCCTGACTTTATTAACGTTTGACAACACAATACTGAGCGCAGTCATCATCACAACATTGCAGCAGTTGGAAAACTTTACTCACTGGTGCTGAAAATTCCAAAGCAATTATGAAGTAATCAATATATGGCACGGTTATGCCTCGAAATATATACAAATGACTGCACGATACTTAATAAATCCTCCAATATGTCACTCTTGCCACTGGATTAAACTGCTCAGTGATGAATAAAATTGTATAACTACCCTCCGATGACTAAATACACGTCCTCTAACCCTCAAGTTATTAACAATTAATAAGGCATTATTGACTACAGCCCTCATCGCAACGCACTTGACGTTGGACCATTTGTTCACAGATGAAGCAAATACAAAGGCAACTCTAGGATAACCAGTGTACGGTAAGGTTACATCTATGCATATTTAAACCTCACAATGAGGTGCTTAGTACATCCACAAATACAGCACTGTAGTCCTTGGATTAGATAGCGCAACGAAGTCACCGATCTCGCGGATAGCCTAGAATGACACAGTACAGGTCCATTGCACCACGATGTATTAACAATTGAGAACACAGTACTGCGTACAGCCATCGTCACAGCACCGTACACATTGGACAATCCTCTTCACTGACAATGTAAATTCCACAGCTATACAGCAACCATCAGTGCACATTACGGTTACGGCTTGAGATATTACCTGATGACAGAACGGCACCTATTACGTTCACAAATATAGCAACGCGGCCGATGGATAAATATGTCCAATCATGATATAGATTCTATAGCAATGCTATAACGTCAAGATACAGTCCTACCGATACTCGAGGTATTAGAATTTCCAACTCATTCCAGATTGCGGGCACCAAGACAGTAATGTAGTCGTTAGGCAGTTTTGTCGACTGATGACGGAAATTCTGAACAAATTGTAGAATAACCAACGTACTTTGCGATTACCGGTAGTGAAACTTACAATTGAAAATACGGTGCTTAGTACAGCTACCATCATGCAAGTGTTGACGTTGGAATAACCTGTTTACCGACTATGTGCTTTCTACAGCAATTCAAGTATGAAAAGTGAAGACCCATTATCGCACTAGGTACTAACTATTGGCTACAAATAACTGAGTACAGCCATCATCACAGTACTGCAGCCGTTGGACTACATTGTTCACCTATGATGTAAGTTCCAATGCAGTACAGCAATAATCAGTTCATATTACGGTCACGGCTTGAAATATTACCCGCTGAGAGTACGGAACATATTGCATCCAACAATATAGCAATGTAGCCGATGGACAAATCTGCTCAATCATGGTATAGATCCTATAACAACGCTAGATAGCCAAAACACGGATCCACTGATGCTCGGGATATTAAAAATTCAAACACAATCCAGAGTACAGACATCAACACAGAAATGTAGACGATAGACTATCTTGTTGTCTGACGATGGAAATTCTTGAGGAATACAAGAATAGCCTATGCAATTTACTGTTATGCAAGTGATATTAACATTTGACGCTACGGTGCTTATTACAGCTACCAAGAGTTGCCGTTGGATGAATCTGCTCACACATGATGTGCATTCTACAGCAACGTAAGAATGAAATTGAAAATTCATTATCCCTAGAGATACTAACAATTGACAACAAATTACTGAGGACAGCCATCGTCGCAGTACTGTAGCCGTTGGACTACATTTTTCAGTGATGATGAAAATCCCAAAGCTATTGTAGCGTAATCAGGGTATAGTAGGGTTGTAGCTTGGGGTATCTACAATTGACAGTACGGTGCTTAGTACATCCAACAATATTGTACTGCATCCCATGGATTAAACTGGTCAGCGATAACAACGATTTTGTAGCAGTTATAGAATGATATAATACAGGTCCGTTGTACCTCGCTACATTAAAATTTGACATAAAATTGCTGAGTACAGCCATCATCACAATAATGTAGCCATCAGAAACTGTGTTCACTGGTGCTGCAAATTCCAGAGCAACCTTGGAGTATTCAATGTATTTCACGAATATGCCTTGTAATATATACAAATGACAATGGGATACCCACTACGTCAACCAATATAGTACTGTAGCCATTGTATTAAGCTGCTCAATGAAGAAGTAAGCTCTATGACAATTCTGCAATGGCTAAATACCGGTACAATTTCACGCAAGATATCAACAACTAATTACATATTAGTGACTATCACAGTGCTGTTGACATCGGATCATTTGCTCACAGATCATGCAAATAGCAAAGCAACTATTGGTTAACAAGTTTGTAATAAGGTAATAGCAAGGGATACTTATAAGTGTCAGTACGGTGCCAGGTACATCCACCAATATAGCACTATAGCCTTTGGATTAGGTTGCTCCACGAAGAATGCGAGTTGATAGTAATTCCAGAATGACGTAATACCGGTCCCTTATACCTCGCTATGTTAACAATTGAGAGCGCAGTGCTCAGTGCAGCCACCATCGTAGTGTTGTAGCCGTTGAATAACATTCTCGGCTGATAAAGTAAATTCCAAAGCAATTCTAGAATAATCTATATATAGTACGGTTATGTCTTGAGGTATTTCCAATAGAGAGTACGTTGCATATTACATCCGCCAATATAGCACTGCAGCAGTGGGATTAAACTGTTCAGTGGTGATTTAAGTTCTATAGGATTTCTAGAATGACGAAATGCTGGTCCAGTATTCCACGAGACATTAACTATTGACAGCACATTACTGAGGGCAGCCATCATCACAGCCATGTATACGTTGGGCTACTTTGTCCACTGGCGATGCATATTCCAACGTAATTCTAGATTTACCTGTGTATAATACTGTTATTATTAGTGATATTTACAATTCACTGTACGGTAATTACTACATCCACCAGAACGGCACTCTTGCCGTTGGATTAAACAGTTCACTGAAGATGTATATCCTAGAGCAACTGTCGAATGAAGATTGAATGTCCACTATGCCTCGAGATATTAACAATTAATAAAACATTAGCGACTACAGCCATCATAACAGTGCTGTTGACGTTGGATCATTTGCGCACTGCTGATGGGAATACCTAAGCAATTCTAAGATAATCATTGTATAGTACCGTTATAGCTCGGCATATTTAAACCTGTCAGTACGGTGCTTAAAACATGCACAAATATAGCACTGTATCACTTCGATTATATTCCTCAACTAGGATTTCGGCTTTGAAGCAACTCTAGAGTGACATGGTAGATGTCCATTCTCCTTCGCTATATTAACAATTGAGAACACGGTGCTGAGTAGAGCCATAATCGCAGTACTGTAGCCGTTATTCTGCTTTGTTCAATGAGTATACAAATTCCATACAATTCCGGAATAATAAATGTATAGAGCGGTTACGGCTTGAGATGATACCAATTGACAGTACGGTGCCTGTTGCATACACAGATATAGCACAGTAGTTGTTGGATTAAACTGTTCAGCGATGATTTAACATATATAACAATTCAAGGATAATAAAATACAGGTCCACCGTCCTTCGACGTATTGACAATTGGCAGCAGAGCACAGAGTACTGTCATTGTCACAGTACTGAATCGCCAGGACTACATTGTTCATTGAAGATGTAAATACCAAAGCAATAATAGATACCCACGTATGGTACAGGTATGGCAGATGATGCCTGCAATACATAGCACAGTACCTTCTGCATCCACATCCAGAGCAGTGTAGCTGCTGTATTGATTTGTTCAATGGTGAATTAGATTCTGTAACAATTATAGATTGTCAGCAGATTCATCCACTGTTCCTCAAGAAATTGACAATTGACATCAGAGTACAGAATAAAGCCATTAACAATGTACTGCTGCGGTTTTATTGCTTTGCTCGCTGATGTAAATTCTATAGCATTTCTAGGATGACAAAGCGCAAATCCTTCATCCCTTGAGATACTAGCAACTGGCAACACGGGGCAGACTGCAGGCATCATCACAGTACAGTAGACGTTGGAATAGTCTATTCACTGATGATGTATTTTCAAACGTAACTTTCGAATAAACTACATACAGCCCGTTTATGGCTCGAGATACTTCCAATTGGCCGTACGGTACTTCGCAGATATACCAGCACAGCACTATATCTGTAGGATTAATCGGTACAGTAATAATCCTGTTCCGATAAAACTTACTGAACGACAAGATGCCGATCCGTCATCGATCGCGATATTAAGAAATGAAAACACAGTACTGAGAACAGCCATCATCACTGTAATGTAGCCGTTTAAATCTTTTGTTCACTGATGGTGTAGGCTCGAAGGTAGTTCTAGAATAGCCTACCTGAGTAACGCCTACGGTTAGAGACATTTCCAATTGAAAATGCGATTCCAACTGCATTTACCAATATAGCACTGTAGCCATTGGATTAATTTGTTCAATGCCGATTTAAGCTCTATAGCAATAATATAATGACAAAACGAAGGTCCATTGTCCCTCGTCTTATTAACAATTAACCTGACAGTTATTAGTACAGCCACCTTCATAGTACAGAAGTTTCTGGATCATTTTCTCACTGAAGAACTAATTTCCACAGAATTCCAGATTATTCTATGTATAGAGCATTTGTGACTGGAGACATTTACAATTAACAGTGCGGCACTTGGTACATCCGCCAACGGACCCACCGTATCCGTTGGTTTAATTCGTTGTATGTTGATTTAGAATGCATTGCAAATCTACATTGGCAAAAGGCACATATATTATCGCACGAGATTTTACCAATTGACAACACAGTACATTGTACAGACACCATGACATTACTGTAGGCGTGTAAAGCTCTGTTTGTTGATATTCGAATTACCGTACTGTCAATTGTATATGTCTCTAGACATGTCTGGCGTATGCATTGGTTATTATGGAGCTGCTGCGCTACATAAGTCATCAGTGAACAAATCATTCTAACGCCTACAGTTGTGTGATGAAGGCTGTACTCAGTACCCTTTTGTCAATTGTCAATATCTCGATCGATAATTGATCCTACCCTTCACATTCTGGAATTGCTGCAGAATTTAAGTCATCGATGAACAGATCAATATAACGGTTGCAGTAGAGTGTTAATTGCTGTACTCAGTAGTTTACTCTCGGTGCTTATTGTCTCGAGCGATAATAGATCTACCGTTGGTCATTCTAGAAATGAAACAGAATATATATATTCGGTGAATATATTCGTCCAGCTACTAGAGTACTGCGTTGATGGCTGCACTTTGTGCTGTATTGACATCTGTCAATACCACTAGTGGTAACAAGTCCATAAGTCAACCGTTCTAGAATTTTTGTAGAACTTAGGTGACCTGCGAATGGATTAAACCAATGGACGTAGTACGGTTTAGGCTTCAAGTATCAATTCTGTATCTTCAATTGTCAGTTCTCTTTGGGACAATTAATCATTCCTGTGATCATACTATCATAGCAATATGAGTTGGGTCAGATAGGAATAGGTTAATTCAATGGCTTTGGTACTGCGTCTATAGCTGTAGTCAGTACTGTACTATCAGTTGTTATTATCTCTTGAGACAACAGAATTATGCTTTCATCAATCAGGAATTGTCATAGAATACTAACTATCGGTGAAGTTTAGATAATCAGTCAACAATCTAATCCAGCGGCAACATTACGGTAATGATGGCTGTATCCAGTACTGCTTTGTTGTTTTTCCATGGCTCTAGCGGTAGTGGCTCTATCTCTTGTCACTCTAGGATTGCTATAGGATATACATCATCAGTGTATCCATTAAACCAACGACAACTGTGCCGTGATTGTCAACGTACTATGTACCGTACTGTCAATTGTGAACATCTGTTGACAATTAAATTACACATTGGTTATGCTAGAATTGCTGAGGAATATTTATCATCAGTGGACAAATTACACGAGCGGCTACAGTACTGCGATGATGGTAGCACTCACTACTGTGTTGATAAATGTTAATATCTCGCGCCATAAGAAATCAGCCTTTAGTCACTACAGAATTGCAATAGAACTTATATCGTCGTTTTAGCAGGTTGAAGCAACGGCTAGAGTGCTCGGTTCATGGATGTACTCAGTACTCTAATGGCATATGTCTATGTTTCCAACAAAGGTTGTAATGTCAAGTAATTGTTCTACATTTTCTGAAGAAATTCAGTGACCAGCGAACAGATTAATCCAATGGCAATATTATGGTGTACCTGGATACACTCCGTACTGTATTTGTCAATATCACTACCGATTTTAGGTCCACACGTTTATCATCCTAGAATAGTTATGTAGCATAAATCAACATTGAACAGATTAATCTAAAGGCTAAAGTACCGCGATGATATCAATACTCTGTACTGTGTTGTCAGCTGTTCACGTTTAGAGTGATAATTTTCCTGTCTTTTGCCATGCAGAATCTGCTATAGAGTTTCATCTTCAGTGAACAGATTAATCAAACGCCGGCAATACTCCCATGATTGCTGTACTTCGTACTCTATTGGCATATGACAATTTCTATATCGACAATTGCTCTCTACCTTAATTACTCTAGAATAGCTGCGGAAATTATGTCATCACAGAACAAATTTGCCCTCGACTACAGTACTGCCACGATGGCTGTACCCAGCACTGCTTTGTCGCTTGCTTACATCTAGAGTGCTGGTGCACCGAGCTGTTGATCACTCTAGAAATGATATTGAGCTTAAATCATCATTGAAGAGACCTTTCCAACAGCCACAGTACTCTGTTGCTGGATGTACTGAGTACCCTACTTCCAGTTACAAATGCCTGTAGCCATAACTGACTCTTACATTGGTTATTCTGGTATTGCAATACAATTTAAATCAATAGTGAACTAATGATGCATCGGCTAGGGTACTGCTATGATGGCTGTACTCAGCACTGTGTTGTCAATTGTTAATGTCTCGAGTGATAATGGATCTGTCTTTTATTATTCTAGAATTGCTGGGGTACTTATATCTTCAGCGAACAGACTATTCCAATGGCTAGAGTGCCCTGCTGGCGGATGTGCTACGCACCGTACTGTCATCTGTATACATCTCTAGCAAAAACCGTAAAATATAGTGCATATTCTAGAATTGCTTTGGACTTTAAATAGTCAGGGAGCAAAGCAATCCAGCGAATGCAGTAATGTTGCGGTGTATGTCCTCAGTACTGAGTTGTCAATTGCTAATATCTCGAGCGATATTGGATGTGCCCTTTGTCATTCTTTAACTGCTACAGAAATTTAATCATCACTGAACAGAGTAATCAAACGGCTACCTTGCCCTGCTTACAGCTAAGCTCAGTACCTTATTATCATATGTCAATGTCTCAAGCGATAGTAACTGCATCCATTGGCCATTCGACAATTACGAACGAAATTATGTGGTCAGCGAAAAGATTAATTAAACGGCGGGCGGTTCGTGTTGATTAATAAACTCAACACTGTATTCACATTTGTCAGTATCTATACCGAAATTTAATCTAACCATAGATCGGTCTACAATTGCTATGCAGTTCAAACCATCAGTGGACGGATTGTTGCAGCGACAAAAAGGTTGTCTTCGTATCTGCAGTAGCTACCGTTCTGGCAATTGTTAACATCTCCACATGCATCTGATTTATACTTTGACTATTCTAGAACTACTACAGAATTCCATTCATCAGTATACAGAAGAGGCCAACGGCTACAGTTCTATGCTAGTGAATAGATTAGTACAACGCCAACTGTACTGCAATGATGTCTGTACTCCGTACTGTGCTGTCAATTGTTAACATCTCGAGGGATATTTGTCCTGCCCTTTGTCATTCTAGAATTTCTATAAAATAATGATCATTACTGAACAACTTAATACAGCGGCTGCAGCACTCTGCTGGCGGACGTACCAAGTACCGTACTGTCAATTAGAAATGTCTCATGCCATCGCAGTAATATACATTGATAACTACTGATCTGCTTTTGAATTTACATCATTATTGAGCATAGAAGTACAACGACAACATCACTGTGATGATGGCTGTACTGAGTATGGTGTTGTCTCTCGCTAGTTCCTCGGAGGACATTGGATGTGTCTTTCGTCATATTAGAATTGCTATAAAATCAAAATCATGTCTCAGCAGACTAATCCTATGGCTACTGAGTTCTGTTGGTGAACTTACTAAGCACCGTACAGTTAGATGCATATATCCGCAGCTATAATCGTTGTATCTACAGATTGCCCTGCAATTGCTTTGCAATTTGCATCATTGTCCAACAAATAATCCAACGTCTCAGTACTGATATGGTGGCTATACTCAGTACTGCTTTGCCAGCTGTTCTTATCTCGGGGGACAATGGATCTGATATTTTCATTTTAGAATTGCTGCTGAATATGAACCATCAGTGAACATATTAGTAGCACGGCAATAGTGCTGTGTCTGCAGATGTACTAACTGCCGTACTATCTATTGCAGGTGTATCAATACATTGGTTGTACTAGAATTCATGTGGAACTTAAGTCGTTAGCGGAAAAAGTTCTTCAACGGCAAGAATACAGTAATGATGACAGTGCTCATCACTGTGCTGTCATTTGCTAATATATATAAGAGTGGTGAATCTGTCTTCTTTATTCTATAATTGCTACAAAATCTAGGTTGTCTCTTACTAGATTAATACAGGCGACGCAGTGCTCTGCTACCGGTTGTGCTTCATACCTCGCTGTCAGTTCCAAATATCTCTAGCCATATCAGTACTATGCATTGATCATTCCAGAATTGATTTTGAAATTACAACATTAGTGAGCAAAATAGACCAGCGGCATCATTACGCTGATGATGGCTGTACTCGGTACTGTGTCTTCATTTGTTAATGTCTCGTGGGTCAGTGGATCTCTCTTTTGCCAGTCTAGAAATGCTATAGGTGATAAATTATTACTGATCAAATTAATCCAAAGGCAATGGTGCTCTGTTGGCAGATGAAATAAGTACTGTACAGTGAATTGTAAGTATCCCTAGCCATAAACGTGTCATGCAATGGACATTCCAGAATTGCTTTGGAATATAGGTTATCAGTGAGAAAATTAATCCAACGGCAACAGTACTGTGATGACGGTTGCTGTAGGCACTGCTTTGTCGAACCTTTATGTCCAGAGAAATAGTTGATATGCCCTTTGCCATTTTGGAATGTATATAGAATTAAAGTCGTCAGTGTGGAAGTTTTTCCGACTGCTACAGTGTTCTGGCGGTGAACGAACTAAGCACTGTGCTATGAATTCTAAATGTCTCTAGTCGCGAATTATATAAATGTTGGTTATGATTGAATTACTGTCGAAATTACGTCATCAGCGAACATATATTTTCTACAGCTACGGTACTGCCATGGTGGCTATACTAAGTGGTGTGTTGGGAACTGTTAATACCTCGAGCGACAATGGAGCTGTCTTTCGTCATTCTGGAATTGCTATGTGATTTCTGTCATTATTCCAGATATTATTCCAACGGCTAGAGCGATCTGTTGGAGGCTGTACTAGGCACCATACTGCCAATTGTAAGTTTCTCTAGCCATATCCGATCTATACATCGATAACAGTTGTTCGATTTAAGTCATCAGAGGGCAAATTAATACTACTGCTACAGTACCTTGATCTTTACAGTTCTCAATATTGTGTTATCAAATGTTAACGTATCTTGCGAACATTGATCTCTCACTTGTCATTCTAGAATTGCTATTGAATATAAAACGTCAGTTAACAGTGTTGTCAAATGGCTACAATGCTACGCTGATGTGCATATACAAGACTGTATTTACATATGTTTCATATTCGCCAGCTGCAGTTGCTCTGTCCATTGATCTTTCTCTAATTGCTGAAGAACTTAGGTGATCGGCAGACGTAGAATTTCACTGTCTATAGTATTGTGTAGAACGGTATTCTCAGTACTGTATTGTCATTCCCCAATATTCATACCGATATTAGATTTACACAGAGTTTATTTTAGAGTTACTGTAGAATTTAGGTCATCAATGGACGAATTAATACAACCGAAAGAATTCCCTGTTAATGGCTGTACTCAGTGCTTTGTTGACACGTGTCAGTGTCGCCAGCGACGATTTCAATATGCGGGAAAATTCGACAACTGCAGAAGTTCTAAGATGATTAGCGAACAGACTAATTGAGTGTCCATTGTATTGTTTCGGCGGCAGCACTTCGTACACACTGTTATTTCTCAACATCGCTACACATATATGGTCAATCCGTCGACTATGCTAGAAAGTCCATACATCTCAAATCAACAATGAACAGATTAATCAAATGGAGACAGTGTTCTATTGGTGGACGTAACGTGTACCGTGCGGTCCAGGGAAAATATCTATAGCCATAACTGTTCCATATTTTAGTTATTCTAGAATAGTTGTTGAGTTCATGTCATAAATGATCAAATTTATACAAAGACTACTTTACTGTGTTGAAGTCTGTACTCAGTACTGTTTTGTCAATTGCTAATGACTCCAGCTATAATTGCTCTGCCCATTGATGATTCTACAGCTGCTGAAGGTATAAGATGGTCTGCGAATACTTTAACCCAACAGCTATGGTACGGTGTTGAATAATGCACGAAGTGCTGTATCTTCAAATGTCAGTATCTCCTGCGATTATTAACCTATCCATTGACCATTCTAGATTGTTGTAGATCGGCGAGGATCTGCGAATAGGATGACCCAAAGGACATAATAATGTTATATTGCTATGATCAGTTTTGTATTTTGAATTGTCAATGTCTTTAGCGAAAATTGATCTCTCCAGTGATAACACTAGAATGGCAATGAAACCTCGGTCATCACATAATAGGTTGATACAATGGCTGCAGTGTTGCGTTGATGGCTATACTCAGTACTGTGCTGTCAATTGTTAACGCCTCCAGCTACAAGAGAATACAACTTGACCATTCACGGCTTGCTATAGAATTTAAATCTTCAGCGAAAAGAATATTGCAACGACTACAATGCTAAGTTGGTGGCTGTATGAAGTACTTTATTGTCAGCTGTTGATATCTCTGACCGTAACTTTACTCTACATAGATTATTCTATGGAATCTGTGGAATTAAATCATCAGTGATCAAATTAATCCAACGTCGACAGTACTGTAACGTTGGCTGTACTCTGTACTCTTTTGTCGATTGCAATATCTCAAACCACAATAGACCGGTCTTTTCATATTCTAGGCTTGCTACGGAATATGATTCATCACGTAACAAATTAATCCAAAGGCTAAAGTACTCTATTGGTAGATGAAATGGGTACCGTGCCGGCAATTGTAAATATCTCTCCACGCAGCTGTAGCATGCGCCGACTCTTCTGTGGTTCCCGTGGAATTTATCTCATTAGTGAACAAGACAGTCCAACGGCTACAGGACTGTCGTGAGGGCTGTATCGAGTGCTGTTTTGTCACTTTTCCAAATTTCGAGCGATAACCGATCAGGGTTTTGACATTGTAGAATGGCTGTTGGATATATATCGTCAATGGACAGATTAATCCAACGGTTACTGCGCTGTGATGGTGAATGTTCCCAGTAAAGTACTGCCAATTGTAAGTATCTCCAGCAGTACCAGAGCAATACATTGATAATTATAGAGTTGCTGTCGAATTTGTACCGTAAGGGAAAATATAAATACAACGGCAACTGTACTTTAATGATCGCTGCACACAGGACTGTTTTGTCAATTACTAACTAGCCGGGCGATAATGGATCTCTCTTTTGTTATTCTAAAATTGCTACAGAATATAAATCATCAGTTCGAGCATTAATCCAACGGCTACAGTTATCTGCACGTGGATGTACCAAGAACGGTACTGTCAACTGTAAACTTCACTAGACATAAATTTACAATACTTTCAATACTCTAGATTTGCTGTGGAAACTAGATCATCTGTGAGCAAATTGATCCGACGGCAAGAGCGCTCTCTTGGTGGATATACTACGTACATTATAGTCAAAAGTAAAAGTCTCTAGCCATAGCTGCATTATCCATTGGTAATTCTGGAAATACCGTTTAATTCAAATCGTCCTGTGAACTCGCCAATCCAACAGCTACAGTAGTCTTTTCATGGCTACACACAGTACTGCATTAATACCTTTGTCAATCCCGCTAGCTGCAATTGCAGTTTTAATTGAACATTAATTGAACAATGGCCAAAGAATTTGATGAGCAGCGAACTGATTAATGCAATGGCTGAGCGATTGCTTAGTTGGCTATACTCAGTACTGTATTGTCAGTTGTTAATATCTCCAGCTGTGAGTTTTTTATACTTTCATTATTCTAGAATTGCAATAGAACTTAAATCATCGGAGAACAAATTAATCGATCGACTACAGCGCTATGCTTGTTGGTGTTCTAGGTACTGTACCGTCAACAGTATATATCTCTTGCGTTAACTAATGTATTCACTGATTGTTCCAGAGTCGCTGTGGAATTGAAATATTCAGTGAACAAGTTAATCCAACGACTACAGCACTGTGATGTTGTTTGCGCTAAGTTCTGTTATTTCAGTTGTTTATATTTGGTGCAATAATGTATCTGCCACCTGTCATTATAGAGGTGCTATAGAAATTAAATCGTCATTGAGCAGATAATTCCAACGCAGACAGTACTCTGTCGGTGGATGTGCTGAGTATCGGAATGTCAGTTGCAAGTTTACAGCGACACAATTGCACTATGCATTGGCTATTATAGATTTTCTTGGGCATACAACTCATCAGTGAAGTGATTAATCTAGCGGCAGCAGTGCCCTATTGATGGATGCACTCAGAAATGTATTGTCATATGTTATTTTCTCCAACGACGCTTGATGTTTCACTGATCATTCAATTATTCCAGAAGAGCGTAGGTGAGCTTTAAATGTATTATTCCAGTGGCTACGGTATTGTGTAAATTTCTGTAGTCAGTACGCTTTTGTCAATTGCTAACGTGTCAGGCGATAACGGTTCTGCCTCTTGACAATCTAGGATTGCTATAGAATTTTGATCAACAGTGAGCAAATTGATGCAGCGGCTACAGGAATGATATAATGGCTGCACGCAGTACTTTGTGGTCATTTGATATCATGGTGTGCGCTAATGGAACTGTCCCTTGTCATTCTAGGATTGCTACGGAATTTAAATCATCAGCCAATTGATTTACCCATGGCTATATCATTGTGTGGACGGCTACACTCTGCAGTCTATCGTATTTCATTAGTATATCTGGGGATACTTCATCCTGCCACATGATATTCCGGAATTGCTTTGGAACTTAAATAGTCAGTGACTAGATTAATGCAATGAATATAGAACTGTGTTGACTACTACACCAGGTACTGCATTATCAGTTGTCTATATCTGAAACGATTGTTGGTCTGCCCGTTTGTCATACTGGAATTGCCATAAAATTTATACCATCTGTGAATAGGTTAGTCCAACTCCTCTAGTACTATGTTGATACTTGTACGCAGTACTGTGTGGTCAAGTATTATTATCTCTTGCCCTAATTCATTCTTTTATCAAACATTCCTTATTGGCACGTAGTGCAGCTGATCGGTGGATAGATAATCCCAGTGGCTACAGAACAGTGTAGATGGCTATCCTTACCAGGGTATTGAGAATTTTTGATATCTAGAGCGATAATTGATATGTCCATTGTCATTCTGGAACTGCAACGCAATATAGATCGTCAGCGAACAGATTACAGCAATGGCTACATCATTTCCATGACGGCAATACTCAGTACCCAGCTGTAGTTTGTAATTGCCTCTGGCGATATTAGATATGTCCATTGACAACTGTAGAATCACTGTAGAAATTAGGTGATCTGTGAATAGAATTGTAAAATGGATATAGCACGATATAGGCTACTATACTGAGTGCTGCATTATCAATTGTGTATATATGAAGCGATAAATTTTGTATGGATTGGTCATTGGAGAATTGCTATGCTGCCGAAATCATCGGAGAATAGATTAATACGCTGGATATATTACTGCGTTGGTGGCTACACTCAGTAATGTGTTGCCTTTTATCAATGTCTCCAGTCACAATTTAACTATTCGTTGATAATTCTCGAATTGCTCTATGTATGAAGAGATCAGTGTAATTATTGCCCCAATTGCTGTAGTACTGCGTTGATTGCTATACACAGTAAATTCTTGTCAATTGATGGTATCTCTGGCAGTAATTGATATATCCATTTATCAATACAGAATTGCTATGGAATATTAGTGGTCCGACTACAGA
Source organism: Eufriesea mexicana (assembly GCF_001483705.2). Taxonomy (NCBI): domain Eukaryota; kingdom Metazoa; phylum Arthropoda; class Insecta; order Hymenoptera; family Apidae; genus Eufriesea; species Eufriesea mexicana. The sequence continues at coordinate 597,552 of NW_016912944.1, read as the reverse complement.
TAAGATCAGTATTTATATTATTGCCTATATGCATATACTCATTACATTATGGTTAGCTCTTGATATCTCTTACAATAACTTATCCATACATTGCTCATTTTGGAATTGCTATTGGACCTACATGATCAGTGAATTGGTTAACGCAAAGGATATTTCAATGCGTAGATGTACAAGGGGCTCTGTAGATGGCTTTACTGGTTACTTTATTGACGATTCTTAATATCTGTGGCGACAATTAATATTTCTATTGATCACTCTAGAATTGCTGCAGAAGGCAGTTATTCATTTTATAGATAAATACAAGAACCGTGGATCTGTGTTGAAGCATATATTCAATACCCTGTTGTCAGTTGTTGTTGTCTCTAATGATAATTGAACTATTCATTGACCATACTAGGATTGCTATAGAATTTACGGCGGATAGTGTATACCAATGAATATGGTACTATGTGGAAGGCTCTACACGGTACTCGCTCTTGAATTGTTAATTTCGCTCGCTATAATGCATCTATCCATTGATCATTCTAGAATTGCTGCTGGAATAAAGCGAACCGTTTATAGATTGACTCAATGGCTCAAGTAATTTATAGGTGGCAGTACTCGGCACGGTATAGTCAATCATCAATATCTCTAGAGATAATCGATCTATCTATTGACCTTCCTAGTATTGCTATAGAATTTACATGATCAGTGAATGGATAATACATTTGATATAATCCAGGGCAGGTGGCTGTACCCAGCGCTTTATTGTCAAACGCCAATTTCTCTGGCGATAATTTATCCAAGCATTGGTCATCCTGGAATTGCCACAGAATTTTTATGATCAGGCAGTAGCTTTTACGAATGGGTGTAGTAATACGTTCGTGGCTATACTCAGCAATGTGTTTATAATTGGTAAAACCGCCAGCGATAATAAATCTGTCCATACGCCACTATAGAATTGCCCTAGAATTTGTATGATCATCGAGAAGACTAATTCAATGGCTGCGATAACGTAATTGCGACTATAATCAACAATGCGGGTTCAATCGTTAATATCTCTAGCGATATTTGAGCTGTCTCCAGTTCATCCTCTATTGGCTACGCAATTTGCATTATCAGCGAATACTTTATGTCATTTTATGACGTTGGCTAGAGAAATGTGCTGTAGGATGTACTGATTAGTGCATTTTCAACAGTTAGCACCGCAAGCAGCAGTATATGTATCCATTGATTATCTTAAAATTGCTATAGAGAAGTAGGATTATCACTAAGTAGGTTGTCCCAATGGCTATTCTAATGTGTTGATGGCTGAACCCTGTACTTTGTGGCTAATTGTTAATATTCCAAGCGACAATTCATCTGTCTCTTGTTCTGTCTAGAATTCCTACAGAAATTACATGATCAGCGAATAGATTAATGCAGTGGATACAGTAATGTGAAGATGGCTATAGTCCGTAGTGTATTGTTGATTGTTACCTTCTCTAGACACAATTGCTCTACACATTTATCATCATAGGATTGCTATGGAATTAAGCTGAGCCGTAAATAGACTCATGCAATGGCTATAGTACTCCGTAGATGGCTACACTCAGTACCGTATTCGTTATTGACATTTTCTCTGGAAATAAATGGACCACAAATTAGTCGACCTATAATACCTATAGAAATTACATGACGAGTGAATAGATTAATGCAATTATTATAGTACTGAGTGGGTGCCTAAACTCAGTACTGCTGCGCGAGTTGCCTATATCTCCAGCGATAACTGACCTATCCTTCGATGATACCAAAACTGCCATTGAATTTAATGGTCAATGAGCAGATGAATCCTATTGCTGCATTGCAACGCTGATTGTTGTACCCAGTACTCTATTGCTAATTGTCAAAGCCTCCAGGGATAATATCTACCCGTTGGTGATGCTTGGACTCCCACAGAGCATACATGATCAGTGAATGGGTTAATCCAATAGATATGGTACAGTGTACATGGCCATAGCCTGTTGTGTACTGCTCACTGTTAATGCCTCTAGATATAACTGATCCATGCATTGATAATTGTTGAATTGCTGTGGAACTTAAATGATATCCGAAAAAATTTGTCCAACGGTTATAGTAATGCGTAGACGGCTACACTAAGTACTGCATTATCTATTTCTAATATTTCAAGCGAGAATTGATATATCCTTTCGTCAATGAAGAATTGATTTAGAGCTGACAGCATCAGTGAATGGATTAATAAAATGGATATGAAACTGTGAAGGTGGCTATAGTATGTATTCTTAATTGATAATATCTGTGGAGATGATTGCTCCATGCATTGGTAATTTTGAAATACTGCGAGACTTGGACGATAACTGAATTGACTAAATGGCTACGGTGCTGCGGTGATGACAATATTCTGTACCTAATTGTCAATTCTAATATCTCCAGCGAGCATTGAAGTATCTATTGAAAACGCTGCAATTGCTGTAGGACATTAGTGTTCAGCAGATTCGTAAATACGATGGCTATAGCACTGCGTCGAAGGCTATACTATGTTCGGTATTATTATTTGTTACTCTCCCTAGCGATAGTTGACATATACATTGATGATTCTTGAGTTGCTGTAGAATTAAATGACCAGAGATCCTATTACTGTACAGGCTATAGCTCATTATCGGTGGGTATTGCATGTATTGCATTGTTAATAGTCAATATCCCCAGAGATAAATGGTAAGTGGGTTGATCATTCTGGGATTGCTTTGTAATCAATGCGACCAGTCTATAGATTAACACACTGTCTACAGTACTGCGTAGATAGCTATGCAGGTGCCGTATTATCGGTTGATAATATTTCAAGCGATAATACAGCTATCTATTGATCAATGGAGAATTGCTATCGAAATAACATGATCACTGAATATATTAATGCGTTGGCGTTAGTGCTATGCGGATGGCTATAATTCCCTGAAGATGCAACACACAGGACTCTATCGTCAACCGTTATTATCTCATGCGGCAACTGATCCAGCGATTTATCAATCTAAAGTTGCTGACAAATTTATGTGCTCCATAAACAGATTGTTCAGACGACACTTATAGTGCGTAGAGGGCTATACTCAAGACGGTATATTCTAATGTCAGTTTCTCTATATATAATTGGTCTAACCATTGGCCTTTGTAGAATAGCTATGGAATTAGTACAATCTGAGTAAAGGTTAATGCAATTGCTATGGCACTGAGAATATGTCTGTACTCAGTACCGTATTGTCACTTGGAAATGTCTCTAGGGATATTTGAAATATCCACTGGTCATTTTAAAATAGCTGCGGAAATTTTATGGACAGTTAATAGATTCATAAAATTTCTACAGGAACGTGTAGATGGCTATAAAGATCAACCTATTTTTTATTGTTGACTTCTCTGGCGATGATTTATCTAGCCATTGAACGTTCAATAATTTACTGCAGAGCTTAGATGCTCATTGAATAGGTTACTCAAAAGGCAATGTTACAGTATTGATGGCTACGCTTAGCATCTTATCTTCAATTGCTAATGTCTCAGGTCATAGTTCATACATCCTTTGACCCTTCTTTGTTTGCTATAGTACTTGTGAGGTCAGTGTGTGGGTCAATAAAGTGGATATATAATTTTGTAGACAGTTATACCCATTTCTGTATTGCCAATGGTTGATAACTCTGGCGAAAATTGATTAACCCCTTCGTCATTCTATTATCGTCATAGAGCTTGGATGACCTGTAAATGGGTTATAACAATGCAAATAATACCGCGTTGATGTCCACAGCCGGTACTGTATATTCAATTGCTACAACTCCAGCCACAATTTATCCTTCCATTGATAATTCTGGGATTGCTACATTATTCAATTAACAGTGAATAGGTTAATCCAATGTCAATAATGCTATTCGTTCGTATTTAGCGCCTATGTATTCACTGCTGCGCCGTGCTGCACTTTGGTGCACACTGTAGTTTTACACGCCGGATAGGTTTGGGATGGAAGTGCTTATATGGCTAGATCAGATTAGGATGATACATGAGTTTGCTTTATTCTCTGCGATACTGAGGTCCTCGACGCTTTACTGTGGACTGCTCTCTTCTGCTAAGCATTACGATACGCTCTACTGTGGTAAGGTTAGTATGTGCAACGATGGATAGTGTCAGGATATGAATCGGTGCGATGCGCTGCCACCAGTGGTTTTCGGCTCTTTAGTCTGCTGTGCTACACTCTGCTGTCGTCGTCTGCACAATGCCGCGCTCAGCAAAGGATAAGCTTGGTTAGGTGAACCTGGGTTTGGAGTCTGCGCTTTTTGCTAGTATTCTCTGCTATATGGCGCATTATATTGCTTTCCTGCTATCTGCGCCGTTTTCGAGCATTCTGCTGGACACAGTTGGAGTCAGGTTACGGAAAAAGTGTACGTGAGGTTGGATTATGACGGGCTTTGATTGGTTAAGCTAGGATAGGTTAGGAATCTGCTCCTTTCGCTGCAATTCGATGGGCCATGCGCTTCACTGAGGCCTGCTGTGCTTTCTAACGCTCTGCATGCACTGCTGACACTAGGCTTCATTGCGTTTGTATGTAGGATATGTTTGGATAGGTTATTTTGCTTTGGTTAGAAACGTATGCTACTGGCTGCTCTTCGGGGGTATACGGCGATTAATTGCTTTATGCTGGCCTCCGATGCGCTTACCTGCACTCAGCTGGGCCCTGCTGTGGTTAGTATCGGTTATGTTAATTAAGGAGTCTGTGCCATTTGCAGCTGTTCGTTGGTTTTCGGAGCATTACGGGGCTCCGTTGGCCTCACCTGCACGCTGCTGCCCTGTCTGCAGTTTTATCTAATGCGGTGCCGAACAGTGAAGCGATGTGCTGTGGTAATGGTGCTGCTCGAAATGGTGCCATCCTGAGCAGTAGTGTGCTGTTTTGGCTATGTGCTGATATTCGGTGCTATTTATTTCTCTGCATTGCTGTGCTGCGTTCTTCAGCGAGCTGCTGCGGTGGTAGAACCTAATAACTTCATGCATAATTAATCGATGTTCTCTATTTACATGCTGATGCGCCATCCATTTCAGATAAAGTTTGCGAACGGCGAAAAGAGTAACAGTGAGTAAAAATTCATCGGCTCACACCGAAGAAGTACTGAATACTACACAATACACTTTCCCTTCCTTTCATGAATATGTATACGCCTGTTAGCGAGTAATTCCAGCTTTTGGACTGCAAATATCGTGTTCGGGCGAGCTTCGTGCTTATGATACTACGCGCAATAGGAAATGAGGAACGGAAATAGGAAGGGTAAAATTTTGTGTTATAACTGAGACAGGAATGTATGATAATTAATCCAAAGTTCCTTCAAACTGTTGATGGGAATTCGTTCAATGCGCAGGTGAAGGAAAATTGCATTACAATTATTTCCTTATACGTAGGTAGCGAAATTAAGGTAGTTGTATAAAGAAAATGTGGGCATTCAGTTGCAAAAGGAGCACAATACCTCAATCAAGGTACTACTAACTGTTGTAATCGTCATTAGTCATGTACATAGCCAATGATAATAGTGCGTAACACGATAATTGATCATATACATAGCATTAACCAGTTGGCAGACCTCAATCATCTTTGCAGTAAAATTAATTGATTAATTGATTAAGTTAATTCGAAAATTCAGCAGCATGTACTTCGTCCGATATAAGAATTGTGCTCGTATCCTTCAAGCGGCGTATGCGTAGTGCATTTCGAGTTAAGTCGTAAATCTTCCCTATTCCTGTGGTTTGCATACATAACGAAGATTGTTTGTTGAATTAGGTAACCCTCTTAATTAACCAAATGTCATTAATATTATTGCGTAATTCTTATATAACCCGTGGTCAAAGGCCAAGGCGCCACAACCCTGAAACTAATCGCTAACTTCATCCCTCATTTCTAGCTCAACCCTTACCACTCAACTACTGCTTAGGAAGTGTTCTTTTCTTCCTTGCACTTGGTTATGGAGAAAAGGAGGCCGTACACCTCACACCTGATAATCCAACTAAAAATTGTGGAGGGAAGGGCGCAAGGGTGGAGAGACAGAGGCATCATGCATCCCTCTTCTTTCATCCGAGCACCTTCCCTTCAGCCTCGTCTTCTAGCCACCACTTCTATCGTACCATTCCATTAAACCGCTCGTCATTCCGTGATGCGCTTTTCCTAACGAAATGTTTACATCACCTTCGACTACACAACATTCAGCCAACTCAATTCAGTCAACTATTTAGTACTTAATGGAAATGTCAGGAAGTAGATTCTCCATTGCCATCGTGACGCAGGCACCGAGAAACTACGATGGATTTGGGGAACTGGATGGCATATGAAAAATGTATGACTGTCGAATTTTGCACTCGTCTTGACGAAAGACTTTATTCCGGGCTGTGGTTGTTGGAACTTGGGGAGGAGGTAGTCATGACTTAGGATAGGTGTTATCGCTTTTTACTCGACGGAATGACAGCACAGCCTTCCGATTCCTATGTTCCATGTATCGAAATTCATCGTACGCACATGTCACATACGTATTCGCTTACAGTCTTCAGACTTTAGCCCCGCAATCGGACATTAATAAGCATCTACAATTCTCTCTACAAGTTTTATCGGTTTATGCGGAAAATCGCGCAACGCAATAATGCATGGCGAACGTGTGAAAAAAAGACAGAACAAAGATGGTATGATATTTAAATAGCCTCACTTTTAAAATCTTCTGTAACTCAATGTGGTGTATCCGAGTCTAGTAGCAAATACCGGCTGCCATGCAACGTTTATGGAACATATAAGAGTGATAGATATCTGGTATTCATATTTTTATGCTACATAATATTCTGAGAAGGGTAGCAATTTCTTAAAAGCTTTTATCCATTACTTTGTGTAACGCTAACGTACTCCCTCCAATCAAATTTGTCTGAAATCAATAATAACCCTCCTACCGAGATACGCCGCCCTGAAGTTATTCGAAAAGCACTGAAAATTATAGGGCAGATTACCTTGTAGCGTAATGTACCTATTGCTATGTTATTTCATGAAAAATTTCTATGTCTTTGTATCTAAAATGGTAGTCTATGCGTAGAAGCATGGTGCAAGTGGTATTAAATTTCATTTATCGTTACTTTCGTTCTATACAGGTTTCCTATGTGTAATTTGGTCGTATTTTTCGTCTGATATGAATGTTTACATGTAGATAAAGGAAGAATTAAGACAAATTTTGCTGTGCATTCTCCCGCATGATCAGTATTTAGTTTTACCTCAATTTATATGTACAGAATGGTCAGGGAGAAATAGATTCGTAAATTTGGTATGAACATATTTTCCTGGAATCAAATGATTTATTTTATGCTTTGGAATTATATTTCTCAGTATTATTAAATGTATAAGTTGACGTAGACACCATTTTAGATGTTCTCGAAGGTGAAGTGGATTACTTAGACTAGACTTGTATAATTTAGTATGCAGATTTGTATGAAACATTGGGTACTATGGAATTCCAGTATTTATAAATGAACTTAAAGGAGTCGTTCCATATTAAACGTCGTAGAAAAATGGATTTTCCTGTTCCTTTCCTGTAAACAGAATTTTGCGGTAATTTCCAAATTAATTCCGAGGTGATAATTTGGAGTTATCATAAATTATATGCATCGTTAATTTACTACTTACAAATTGTTTTATTGGGGGCTTCGGTATACCATAAGTGCACTTTCCTTCCTTTTCTATCTATTTTCAATCATTTGTGAATATCGCATTTCGCCTCATTTCAGTAGTTATTTCAACGTATTTTAACCTCATACCGGAATCGATTTACTTTACATCACATACAACAACTATTAAATTATCAAACAACATTAACGCAGAAATACTTCTTTCAATATGTGGAAGAGCAAAGAATAAAAATGGAAGTCTTTGCTGCTACTAATATCAAAGACAACCAACCACATGCTATAAATGATCGCCCATCACCTGTATACAAATTCAGGCACGAAATCTTTGGAAGCGGAAGAAGCTCGTGGTGCAGATCTCCGACATACGAACTACGCCAGGTAATAGAATCGAAAATATTTCTAGTATGATGACACGATCGCGGTGCAGGAACACGTGCAATGAAATTTTGGCCATAATATTCGAGGCAGAGTGGGCGATATACGAATGTTGCGCGGTGGATCGGTGTGGAGGATGAAAACCGAACGCTAATGGAGCACCAACGACACCCATCACGTAGTATGGGCCCTGCGTGTCAAACGATAGCGCTCACTCCTACCATTCCCCTGTGTATGTATGCGTGTGTGTGACAATCTTCATCTGCCTGCAAAACCGTCCGCCTTCATTAGTCCTCCCTTTCTCTCCCATACTTTTTTTCTTTTGCAACCGCATGGCCACGTCTGGTGCACCTGACGCACGTACAAAAGAGAGGATTACGTGAGTCGATGTACACATGCATACTCGTGAAAAGATGGAATATTTCTTCCGTCTTCTTTTGCAAGGATTCTATAATACATGCTCGTTAATTCGTATTTGGTTACGATGCGCGTGTAAGTGCTACTGGCAAATATAAAGATGTGAAAGTATATTTTTGTCGTCATTTCGAGTAGTCATTTCTGTAGGTATCTTGGGAACATCTTATAGCAACGGGAATTCGATATAGTACTGGGATTAGTATAGTATAAATTGTTTCAGTTAGATTATGCTCTTTAGGAAAGGAAGCTTGACGGAATTAGAATAGCGTGTTTAGCACATACATACGAACATAAAATGGAGAACCATATATTGGCGGCATTTTGAATGAAATTAGAAGTGATGTGAAAATGGCAATGTTGCCTGTTATGTATTCACAATATTGTATTGTGTGCTTTCTACGTATTATAAATTAACGCATCTTCACGTTTACTGTATGATATTGCGTATAACGTTTCTCAAGATTTTTGTTATACTGGGGTGAATTTTGGATCACTGACCTCCGAAAATAAGTCACTTCAGATGTTTAGAAATCAAATTTACTTCAACCCGTGTGACTTTAAGTGAATTAGCTAGCCATGGTTAGTATTAATTAAGAATGCTATCCTCTGCGATTCATATACTTCACAGTATTAGCCAATAAACTGAAGCTTTGTGACGAAAGCACTGGCGACTACCCCCAAATGTAGATAACTATTTTTCGTAGGAAGGCAGGAAACAATTTCTATGTCACAAATACGACGTCGTTTCAAACAGGAAAAATTATAATTGTTGTTTGCGAAATATTTAGCCGCTATATCACAGTTATGGATGATTAAACGTCTCCTAACGATATTCCAACATTTACGAAATAGATGAGCCTCAAGCGTGCGTTAAGGGTTATAATTGTTCTTATTACTAGCGGCACAGAGTTAATGGCATTATATTCGAAGGAAAGAAGTCCTCTGCTTAAAAGTGAAGTTAAATTGATTCTAAAATTGATTACGCGGAACTTTGCTAATTTCTGTGAACAGGTAATTCCCACGAAACAAATATCGAAGCAGATTTTCCTACAAATATATGGTAACCGTTTATATAATCATACCAAACTTGTGCAGCTCACTGTTCCTTCGCATATAGTAATACGATCTTCGTGTATGTGCAGATTGCGTGTAAAATGTTATATCGAGTATTCCATTGCATGAATAACACATTCGATATGCAATACTTGTAACAATTCGTATAGAACGTGCTATCAAACACGCACAAGTGTACTCAAGGGAACGAATTCAAAGTATCCTAAAATTAATAGCTTTACACGTAACTATTTTAAAAGAAATATTTGCTTTATAACTCAAAAGGTACAAAAAACGTCGAATTAGATATATTCCTTATTATAATCCCTACATCAGCGTATATCAATATTTCTCTAAAGAATAGGGGCATAATTTTGAATCGGCATCAACAAAGAATTTCCAATTAATTGGCCAAAGCATACTTCAAAGTTCTAAACAATTTCGTGGCACATATTGCCAACATATTCTTCGCGAAATGCGGCAATGTTACCAGCAATCATTTATCAAATGTCTCCACTGAGACCACCAAATATCTTGCTGAAATTATACCCATTCGAAAGAAAACAGGTCCTTGGAGATATTTCTCCGCGTCTCCGAGATCCAGCAAATTCTCCCTTGGCACAGCCTAACTACTCTCGTCGATAGTGAACACGTTGGACGTCTTTGGACTTATTTCGTACCGGAAGCACGACGATCAAGCCGCCTCTGACACGTCTGTCTACGTCAATTCGGCGTGGAAAAAAAGCATGGAGCAGGAAAGAGGAAAAAGGAAGGGAGGAGGAGGGGCCACCGCGTGCCGGCTGCGCGGAGGGTGGGAAAGCTTTATTTATGCCTGGAACTTCCGCTTATTTTGGCACACAACGTGTCCTTCGTACGGAACGACACACTCGGTAATGTGTTACGCATCTCCCACGTTCCATTCATTCTGTGTATCTTTCCGAGCCGTTACTTCATATGTGGGTGCACTTCAGCCTCGGTAAGTTCTAATTTTCGATCGATTTTGTATGGCGGAAATTCTCACGCTTCTAAATACAGCGGCCGGGAGCCAAAGATCCAAAGAGCGGCCAAGAGAGAGCCAAAAGATCGCGGCACTGTGGAAGTTGAGGATTGTATCATGCTTCATAAGGCATGTGGTGTGGTTGGGATTACATCAGGTAGGTAATCCTAAATACCAACATCAAACAAATGATGGACGTCCATCTGTCAATCCGTGTTAGAGTGCATGTTTGTTGAAGATGAGTATTCATTTTGTAACCAAGAATCTTGGTAACCTCTTGCTTCTCAAACATATTTTCGCCTTTGCTCCACATTCGTGGTAGAGTATACCTTCGCAACCCTTCTGCTACCTCACATTCTCACTGCTGTGTTCCAAGTTTTAGGTATCTGGATTTGTTTATCTTCGAACCTTTAACGAAGTTAATTGCAAGTCATCCAACAGTTTGTTTGGAAGCCGATGAAAATTAGAATATAGGTCAAGTTTCACCAAATATCCTAAGGATAGTATTGCTGAGAATAAGAGAAAGGTATCTGTGAGCGTTTTATATAGATTGAAGGATGACAGGGATATAGAATTTACACACTTTCACGGTAATTTGAAATTGCTAACTGATTAAAGTATATTATTTACATTAGAAACGTCAACATGTAACGAGTACCTAAATATCATATACCATTTTGACGGCAATTAACCGTTTGCACTCTACCATTTCTTGGCCGAAGTACTTCAGGAGTTCAAAAATTTTCCGCTACAACGTTGAGGATAATTTTCGGAGCAGGAATAAGGAATCGGATGGTGAATCACTCGTAGTAACAATTGATTTCAATACCCCTAACTCAGTTACATTATTCGGAATTTGACTTATTCACGAATGTCGATCTTCAAAGCTTTATCAAATGGCGAATGAAGTGCGCCTCACAAGCGCAAAGCGTTAAATAGCTGTAATGAAATTAAAAGAGCGCACATAATTACGATCACGATCGAATAAATATCGATAATGGTACAGAGATTGGACAGTGGTGGTATATATTCACAACAACAGCACAAATATGTGAGAATGACAATAAAGTTGCGAATTATTTCTCGGTTTACTACAACGCTCAACACTGTGTTGCAGTACTACAACCCTGCACAACTTCCACTCCTAACTTCACTGCTCGATTGGACGACAATTACCATCGACTGCAACTAAAGATTAACAAGGCCGTATATGATGGTACTAACGGTCCGTCGCCTTACCCACGGATCCGCCGGCTGACCTGGGCCTAGCACACTCGACCCTCGTTACCCCAGTAACCGAAGTGCTACGTGCACAAGACGGAAAATGTGAGATACTACGCTTATTTGCAATAAGCAACTGCATACTCGCGGGAATTGCGAAGACAGTTTATCCAAAGCTAGTCATTCTGTCCCCTTTGGTATTTCTATTGTTAATATATGTTTTATTGTCCTGGTCATTGTTGAATTATTTATGGAGTCTGCAGAGAATTCGAGTGAACATTTTTGACGAAATACATCAGGTAATTAATTCATAAGTATAAGTTTTGACAAATGATCTATCTTGTCAGATTCAACGAAGCATTAGGTAAAATTTCACCAGGCATATTGGGCAATTAGTTTAGGAACATGAATTGAAAGCAGAGATACCTTTGCCGCGATATATAGGGCACCACAGGTTTTGAGAGTTATGTTAAACTTGGTGATAGCTGATTAGTTCCAAAATATGCATCGAAGATATTAAGAGTCTGTTAAATCCGTTTAACACGTTCACCGTACAAGTTTCCAATTCGGAAAGTTCTAGGAAGCACGTAACCTTGCCACTCGCGTGTGGCAGAGACTGTGATATATAATCCAGTTTCGCGTAAAGGTATGATGGATACTTATGCCATTGAGAACATACTTTAATCAACCTGCACAGGTTAGAAGGTGAAGGTGTTTGACGATGATATGGATAACATTTTCTAAAATCTATACATGTTTATTAAGAAAGGAATGCTGTGATTAAATTCGGTAGAATATAAAACCGAAAACAAGAGTCCAAACCTATGGACAAGAGGTGGAATTGTAATTCGTATGTTGTGGTTCCCAATTTTACTAAACGGTTAGATACGTGCACCCCACCCTTTGCAAGAATCGGCTATTCGTGTGATTATTGTTTTATCCGGCTTACCGCTGTTGCCTTAAACGGTGTCAAAGTGCCTCGCAAAGCGTTGTCGTCTATTGAAAGGGAGGAGAGGCATAATGGCATTTATTGCATTCTAACTCGTCCCTCTGAGGTAATCGATATTCCGTCATTCCCGTGAAGCGTCAAGGATTTCAATACTCACAACTCACGAATATTAGGAGTTATGGAAATGTGCTTAGTGTAACCTACTTTGCCAGGCCTCGCGGAGACGCGGTTTTTATCTAGTTCGTGCCTACACTTTCATTGTTGTAAGTACGGTATCGCGTAGGCTTAAAGTCCTAACGGTATAGTTAATATTTGATGTGCAATTAATGTCTGTAGCTGAAAATTCAATACTGTATATAGTTAATCGTGTACTTGGTTCGACAAATGTATCTAATAATATTATGTTAATGATACTAACATTAAATTAAGACCTTGGTACCTTGCCGCATAATAAGCTAAACAAGTACCTTATATCATAAATCTTCATTTCATACGTTGTAAGCTCCTTTTAAAATACAAGTTGAAAGGTTTCTCCGTGGTTTACTGGTAACATACGATGAAATACACATCGTGACGTACTCCGAAACCTGGTTAGGTTTATGTCATTTGTTGTTGATTTCCTGTTGATAAAAGAATAGGCGTGCAACGTATGCCAAAGCTATTCTCTTAGCCTACATTAAATTAGAATGATTTCTGTCCGCTTTATATTTTCGAACCTCAAGAAGAACATTTAAAATTTCCAATAGAATGCAAATGTCGAAATTTTTGTTCGTAGCCCTTAGCTTGGCATCGTTTTCCTAAAATTACTCCTTGGAAAAGTATACCGATTACCAGGACTCAAATCGTTGAGGTGGTTACGTATCGAGACCCAACGCGCGTCCTACTGGAGCAGCCTGCTGGCGATATCTGTTTCAAGAAACCTAATCCGACATGCAGACGAGGAAGTTAAGGTGAACCTACGGACACTTCATTACATCTCGTATATTACAGAAAGCGTTTCGGATGTGAATATTAAAATTTATACTCTACTGATGCAACGACAATATACTACATTTCAGCAGAATATAATATTTCTAAGATCCCAGAAATTTGGGGAATGAAGTATGAAGGACTCGAGCAAAGAAGGGCTAATCTGTAATCACTACGCGCTTGAACGAGTTCGAGAATATTCAAAAGACCGACTAACATACGAATCGTATCCCTGCGTACAAGATAACTCCATGCTCAGCGTCACGAGCAAGTCTAAACCACCTAAGCCATTGCCGATTTACCATAACTTAGACGTGAACAAGTGTATTCCCAGAACCAATGAAACTCCCAGAGCCGGAACGGGTTTACAGCGAGGCATTGCAGTCGGGCAGTCAGTACGTGCCCCCGATCCAAGGGGTTGAACTTAATCATCCCAAGTGCTACGGCTGAAGACGCACGCCGGACCAACTACAGGCATATACCCCAGCAGCGTACGACCAAGGCTGCTGGAACCTCCCATTGTCCCCAGAAGGAACAGTGACCTGAAGGCCATCATGGAAAACGATGCATGGTGAGAATGGCGGTGGCTTAGATGAGTGTCGGAGGCGAGACGTGACGATGTCTAACAACGCATGGAATTATCGAGTACACGGAAGTACGTCGCGTAGGCTTGTTTGTACTTAAGGACGACCGCGACTATCGGGAAAAGAATTATAATCAGTTTGGTAAACGAGAATGGTAACTGAGAAAGCATATGTAATAGATGTATTCGCTCCCAGTTATGTAGCTAACGTACCTATATATAACGCGCACGTGAACCTTAGCCTAGTAATCTATCTTAAAGCTATTTATAACGTCTTAAATCTAAACGCAAGCATCCCTCGCAGTCTAACAATTTCTTCTACCTCGTAACTGGTTGTGCCTTAACTCACGCATCCCTCGAAGTCCAACGATGTGTTCCAGATTAAATCTTGAGAAACGCTAAAGCTGAAAAGAGAATACATTAATCAGCAGTGAGATAAATCCGAATTCAGGATAACACACCAACGATGAAGTAATTCGGAAATAGTAACAGGTAGATTCTGAAATAAGACAAGGGCAGTGGGTGATGTACATTTTGAGTGAACAGTGGCTATCGACAAGCCAGAAGTTGTAGAGAATGACCACAATTCATCTCCGCTTCACCACCACCTCACCCCAATGCCACGATGAACCACTCCGCCGACGAACTCTTCGAAATAATTGAAGTTACTCTACAGACATGAAGATGAAAACTGAACTCGAGTTCGAACCAGCAAATTCAGGTAATAAACCTATAAAGTAAGTATGTAGATTATTCCTGGGAAGAAGCTGATTAGAAAGTAGAACGATGAGACATATTAAAGATAACAACGACATGTCTGTATAGTAACGAGGATATAAAACCGAGAGGAGACTGTATACAAGTTCATTTACCAAAGCCAACTTGCCCAAATCAGACCCTAGGGAAGGTCGCCTAGGTCCCACTGTTGAAGTCGTGGAAATGCCTGGTGCAGACCCCGAGGTACCTCGACCTACCTCCACCCGGCAAGGACATGAGTAGTCGTGCGGTGCCCCTCTTATATGAGCCTCAATCGGTTTCATAAATCGGCTGAGGATATTCGAATTTTGTCGAATTCGTTAATAATAACTTTTTCTCCATAATAGTCGAAACTTTCTTACCTGTTTCAATTTCTACAGTAAACTTGTGATTCCGGTTATTTGTTATTAACGGTATAAATTACATGCTAACAATAAACTCAATGATTTATACAAAACTGGTAATGCAATTTACGGGTTTTCTAAATTAAGGTATCCTATTGTACACATCGTTACGTTAAGTTAACCGTACTACGTTCTATGTGTACGTATTTCAGTTTGGTTGAATATACTTTACCATTCTGTCACTAATGATCTTCATCCTAATATCGCTTCTGGGTGATTTCTTCTTCGGGGGAACGTAAAAATGCTCTGTTGTGCAGCAAATGCGTATCATATAATAAACGTTTTATAAATATCCACGAATATTCGTGTGAATAATGCTCGGAGGGATATTTCTAATCTCTGACAGCTATTTATAGAAATTAAAAGCGATAATAATTTTAATTAGAGACGTTGATTAACTCGGGACACCATCATCTGCCATGTAAGGCAAGAATGCACCTCCTATTTTACTAACTGTCTATTCTTGTATAGATTTACCCTTTTCTAAACCTTTAAAGCTTATTGGGCAGCGTTACCTATAGTTACCCATTCCCTTGCCAAATTCATTTAACCAGAGATACGAGAAATTTGTAAATAAATCTTGTAAGTTATTATCTTTGTATTCATATTTATCACAAGTTCTTCACAGAGCAATTTGTTTTTAACAGTAAACTTAATAATTCATATACTCTTTGACCGAAAACTTAATTGGCTGTTTGATAATAAAGTAGGAAATGCTATTTTCCTGTAACTAGTTTATAATATTTGTAGCTCAGTACCCTTATTATCATTTTATAATTTTCGTGGTTAGTCTTATTTGGAAGTAATGAAGTATACAATGGCAATAGCTATCGGTTCTGATACCACGCTCACCATTCATACACTTAAAATTTAAATACATCCTTAAAATGTATATCATGTTACCGAATTAATTATCATCTCTGTTCATAGTCCACACCCTATCCCATTCGATTAATATAAGTTATCTTATTTGCAGAGGCAATATATAATTATTTGTAATACCTTTCGTACATACTTAAACGTGGCCAATGGACCATCTGTCACCTTCCTGTTTCGCTTCAATATTACACCTCGAAGATTTCCAGTTTAACAAGGCCTCTCACAGTAGACACCACACAAATCAATCAATACTACTCCCTCGAAGTTCCCCTTTGGAAGATCTTGTCTCTTCAAAAATTTTTTCGAAAAATTTCTCATCTATTCCTCTCACAGGTGCTCTACCTATATGCATTGTCATATACATGCTCAGGTGCAGCTCCATCGTTTGTGCAGTTCTTATTTCGCAACTTACCCTCGTAATGCAATTCGCCTGCCATCTACTTAGCCGATGACTTCGAAATAATTCACGAGAAGGAGGATCGATCCTTCTTGCACAGGCATAACCGGGGCAGCATTACAGTACGTCCTAGCCGATACGAGATGAGGAAACGCTAAGGAGAAGCTTATCGCTGGTGGTCAAACGTGCGAGTCTGATAAGCCTTATCTTATCTCAGTTGGAACAGAACGCATTCGGACGGAGTTACTCTTACGCTTTCGCGTGCTTGTCATAGACACGCTCCCTGGAGTCCTGGCCCTAAGCCCCGATCCGAACCTGTACGTCGGGCCTCGAACTTCTAACATGGTTTCGACTCTGATAAATCCACTACGAGTCAAGAAGGACTCGAAATCTCTGCACTATACTGGAGTCGCTATAAATGGATAAATAATCTGCTGTTCATCAGATGGCTTTCCTCCTTCAGAAGGTATAGGCCAAGAGAGAGTCAGTCCATAATTTCCGTTCCTTCTTGAAACGTCATTGTCTGCCTCGAGTAGCGTTTTACTGTGATATCAGCACAATATGATGTATAATAGGAGAATTTTCATGGCGCAAAGTGTTCATAAAACTGGATTTGACTATGGTATTAATGAAGCACTTGGCACTCTCTTGGAAGATATGTGAACAAGAAGTCGTAGCTTCTACGAAACACAAACTGTTGTAAAAATTCACGTGAAAATAGGGTACGACGGTACTATGGGATAAACAGCCATGCGAAGGGAAGTAAAGTGATTTCGATAATAAAAAAGCTTATATACAGTAGAAAGAAATAAAGCGAATCATAGGGTGATTTAAATTCTAACTTGGAAGATGCACGTATAATTAGTGTAAATATAAACCATAACGTTAATGTAGGCTACAGAGACTCTATATCATTGCAAAAATTCATAGGTCGGAAATATGTCGGTTCGAATATGTGAGTGAAAATGGTTGTAAATAATTTGTATAATTTACATTTGATTACATATATCCTATTAGGTTCATCATAGATCCATCACACGTACAAGTATTACCCATATGTTTAAAATGAGATATTTGCTCACTTTCTACAATTTTCCTATTATATTCCCTTCGTCGCGTAATATTAACCTAATACTATATATGTTTCTAATGTTACCGAATTTCCTGAATTTTTTAATTACAATTTACCCTCTCAAACAATTTTTCAACCCTTTGCACACCGCTCGTACCACTATATCGACTTCGCTGATCTGCAACTTGTTATTTGTCTTTACCTTCAGTAACCAATTAAATGAAAACACTGAATAAGAAAGCTCTTTAAGGAAACTAGCAAACATCTTTAATTCATCTCTTCGAAGCAATACTTTTGTGTCCAATATATCTTCCAGTGCTGATATCTGACAGGATTCAATATTGGTGGAATAACTAAAAATGTTTTTAAAGTGTAGGAGATTAGTTGTTGCCATCATTGTAACTGACAAGGTTCAACTATTTCTTATTGCCGGTATTGAAAAAAATTTCTTCGCTGCAGCTTTTTGAGCCTTATTTTGCACTCACTATATATCTGTCCAAGTATCGTCATAAAATGAATTGGATTTAGCCGATCCGCCGACAGAATCCTCTACGGAGTTGTATGATTTTGTTGCAGCAAATGTGACTGTAAATGCGAGGCAATAAGGCATATCGAGATTTCGGTCTTCTAGCGAGATACTCTACCGAGGTCACGGTACAACTCTAACTTATTCACAGTTGAGAGAAGGATGGTGAACGAATATGCATCGAGGGGTGTCATCGTGGTGACATCTAATTGCAGTGGTCGGTGCCTCTGGAACAGGAAAAGCGAGAATGTGGAATAGAACGTATAATAAAATGTGATTTTTGTCACTTCTTCTCGTTTTTCAATGCCGCACGCTTAAAAGGTCGTGGAATCGAAGACCAGTACTCGTACTCGCAGGGAAATCTCGAATGTGTCTCGGTTTTTAATTTTTCCGCCAGTTAACCATTGAGTATTAGTGTTTCGTATTTAGAAATTGCTTGCCATACTAATAACTTGATGGAAATGGTTGGGACTTTTATATAGATGTAACTGTGCCACGCGTTTTTTCATTTTTGTTAGATACTCTCGGTTTAGTGCTCATCAGCAGTGGATTCGAGACGTGAAATTGAAATGCAGAAATTTGTGCGAGTGTAACTTGTTTAATATTGGTGCTTTCAGGATGCAACGTGTGTCTGAATAGAGTGTTCGTATTATATGAAGCAATTCAATGAAGATAAGAAAGTGCGGATAATACCTCCCTTACCTTAATGATAATCGTCAAGAACAATTTTAATGTAAAAAGGGTATTTTATGAACAATTATGGAAGCAGGAGGTAAGGAATTCGTTACATCAACGGGTTTGGTAGTACTAACGTTAAGTTTTATCTTGGATAAAACGAATTTAGCATAAAGAATTGATATAGCTGGATTATATAAGTGTATGATCAGCTTTGTAATCAGGTGTTGGTGATTTCATTCTTCGATTATTCTTTGTCCTGTCATTATTTGGTAATGTGATTCATTCTTAGTGATATACTATGTTCAAAAGCGTCAGGCCTTTAAGGACACCCAGCATACCAGTTATGCTTTTATAGAAACATTTGATGTTAGAGTTTCAATGCAAATATCCATTATTTGACATCTCTGTTTCGTATTTCTAATTCTTTCTGTCAGGAGGATCCTGTTAGACTAAACGCTTTTATGTTTCAATGGAGAGGATGGTATCACAAGGAAGAATATCCACTCTTCTTTATTTCCTCAATTTGATAAATCTAACTTGTTAAAAGAGAATATTCTAACATCTTATCGTAATATTATTGTTATCCTGATATTCTAATACTTCATCATAGTCTCCTGCTCTTGAGGAAATAATTAAAATAAATAAAGCTAGAATCATCTTATTAGGTTCAAAGGTATAAGTGTGTAAGGAATGGAACTGTAAACCCGTTAGATTGAATGAAATTGCTTTTAAGTTACAATACCCTACGCATTCAATTAGGCAAAAACATACTGGATGTCTAAATTTAATGTAAGGGCGTAAAGTTAATACGCAATGAATTAAATTTTAAATCTGCTTTCCTGTGGAGAATGTCTCGAAATACTTTCCTCTTCCCTTTGCTTATAATGGAAATAATTTTCATCGTGGATACTAACCAGTAAGGAATACTTACATGAGATATGTAATCTAACTTTTTCACAGCACGTGATACTTGATAGAAATGCAATAGAGGTATTACAACAAGTTTATCTGCAATTTGTTGATTCCCTGATTATTGTGGTTCATTAAAGACAATTCCCGTTCTTGAATCCTTAATACATAAATCAGTACATTGGTACATTATTGGCAGTCGATTAAATGCAATTCTTGGAGCTTCTGGTATGTATTTGTAAAGATGTGTAGCAGAGACTGCAGTTATCGTGGTGGCAAACTTAACCAACATTGAAGGTAGTAGAATGAGATGAATAAAATTTGCTTGGAAAGAATGTGTACTTTTTAATTTTAATTATCAAGTAATTTCGTTATTGATTCCTTGTTAAATAAGAATCTGGGGAAATGGGAATAATAAAGAAGAGAATAAAATGTTAACGTTCAAAGTGAAACTCTGATACATTTTCTGTAGTGCCAATTACGCTTAACGTAATATTAGTTGATATAAATAATTGTGTTTCTGTTGAAGGGATTCTGAAGTTAGTGGAAAATGAAACCATCCCCAAAGTGACCACGTGAAGATTTATTTCTCCACCAAACGGTTAATAATGTTCTGTTTCCAAACTCTTGTTTGAATGTAATTTTACTTAGTACCCTGGTAATTAATCTTGGCACTGGTACTTTCTGTCGTGCTTAGTTAAAAGCCTTTTGGCTTAATCCATATTTTCAACGGAAAGATTGCCCCCACCTTTAGCTTTCAAATATAAACTTCAAGCCTGCGTTCTATACCATATTATTTTCAATAAACTTCTATCCAACTTTTTATTAACTATTTGCATGGTTTGTCAGAATAATATTAATCGGAAGAACAAGTAATTAAATTCTCGACGGTATAATTAAGTTGGAGGACAAGTAACTCACATTACCTTTCAACCATCTTTCTAAATTTCGTCGTTTCGTACATAAAATTGAAATAAGAAATAAAATAGGTTGTGACTTAGAAATAACTTGCACACTAATATTACCGATAATATAAGCAGTAATGAGGAGCATTCGTTAATATCTGTTTATCCAAATTATACATTGTTTCTTTTTCATTTCTTGGATACTGGTTGATGTACCTCATTACAAGGTCTCCAAAAGCCCCGATTTTTAAATTTAATTTCCCAAATAACTATCTCCATGTAGTATTTATCAAAGATTAATAACCCACCATAAATTCCACTTAAAATGATCAAAGTAGAGGTCCTCCATAGTGACTACTGTATTTCCACATTTACGCAGTGTGTGGTAGAAGAAGGATGTAGCACTTACAGCGAGAGTAGAATATGAGTTGCTATTGTTCACCTGTTCCATTACAAAGAATTACGGAATAAATAACTTCAATGTACACTATTCCTCACCGTGATTTCGTTCCCTTTGTTTAATGTTTTACACGTTGCACGATTCCACTTCTCCCTCACTTCGCGTGCAACTCTTGGTATTTCGAACACACTAGCACACTTTACAACAGACCAGTATGATAACATTCGGAATACCTGTAATTCGTGTTCAGGTAGAGAACGTTCATAAAAATCAGCGTTTAAATTATATTTTAACCCTGACGCTTGTTTCGGTTCTCCCACATCAGAACAATGCACGTTAAAAAATTTTGTATTTAACATTTTCGAATAGAATTCTGATACGAGTTTAAATTGCTAATGGTACAAAGCATATATGTCAGTGAATATCAATTATAAACAGTTTAGTTTTGCTTGAACAGGCAGCAGTGACTCAAATGCTAAATAAGTTAAGAAAATAAATTTCAATAAAGTATAAACAATTAAGTTAGACTTAAATGAATAGGTTATTTATGGGTATAAATCGTGAATCGAGTAAGGGAAACTTACGACATGCATAAAGGGAGATAAATCGATAGCAGAATGGGTGTTGTTAGTGTACTTTATTCGTCAAGCATAGAAAATCCGATGAATAGTAAACGAGACGCAGGCGTATCTTCTGCATGTAACTTATAATGAAAAGCACAAGCTGATTGTTCGCCTCAGGTTCATCGGCGTGTGGTGACCTGCCTGGAATACCGAACCACATCAATGTAATATGATTTGGAGGACACACCTCTTATGGTGCACATGCACTGTCTTCCAGCAGCTCTCTAGCTCCATCCTTTCACGCGATTCTATTTCCTTTTCACCATCTCCTTGTGCAATGTGAAGGCGAAAAATCTTACCGAACGAACCGATAATAGTTTGTTAATTTAAGTAGTCCTTACTTCTACTTTAAAAATTTGCTTTTGAAAAGTGCATCGATTAAGGAATGTTGTCATGCATGGATGCATCGTTACAGCCACTGCTGTTCCTCTTGTGGTGTCTAGAATCTCCAAATTCAAACTACAAATAATTGGACTACCTTACCACAAGAAAAAAATAGAAACTTCGGAATACTTTAAAAGTAATTTTGGCAGAGGTTGGGAAGGGAAGAATTTTTGAAAAATTTGGCACGGAAAACACACGTACCACTCATATTCTTTAAGCAAGAAGTAGCCAGTTATTGTGCAATTATAGTCAATATTCTTTTGTCCGTTATGGAACTGAATTGCGAACTAGAAAGTTATCTTCAAATTAAAAGTTAGAAATAACAGTGAATACAAATTAATGGCGAAAGTGATTAAAAATTATGATCAAAATGTACTAATGTTTCCAATCTTTTCCCACAAATGAATTTCCTTCGTTAAGTATCGGTGGATATCATGCTTAGCAACATCCTTTATCCTTAATGTTGGTTAATGACGAATTGTAAATCAGTCACTTGGAACAGTAATTTTGGCATTAAGGAGATAAATTCAAAGTTTCTTCTCCTACAATCATTGTTGGATTTTTACAAAATCATTAGTTCCAAATCGTCGATTATACTCGAGTCTCAATTTTTTTCCTACAAAATGGCGATTCCTTATTCCGATTCCTTTCAATAATCCTCATAATGAATTTGTATAGTGACGAATTTCAAATTAGTCACATCTAGCATGGCAATTTCAATATTAAAGGTAGTAATCCAAAATTTCTCCCGGAAGAAATGAGTTCCATTTCGGCACGGAGCTTTCCATATCCATTTCTCAACTATAAACTCATCCATTATTAAAGTTTCTCTATTTTTCCCCCATGAATGGACTGTATTCGTCACCCTTTATTTTGAACATTGACGAATTATAGTTCATTCATATCTAGGATATTGTAGGATACCATTTCAGAAAGAATCCACGAATCGGCGATTGCCGACAGAGACAACATATAAACCAATCAATATTTTCTAGAAGCAAATGGAAAAGGTGTTTTGGATAACAAAATTAAGTTCCGTGCTTCCTATGGGGATGTGCAACGGAGGTACCGGAAAGCATATATCATGGTAGACGGCGACAAATACAGCGTCCTTAGAAATCTATTGTGACCGGGATGAGCGCGAGTCGCTTGGTGTTCGAAAGAGAGTTAAATTAGAGTGAGTCTTTGTCTGTTTTCGTTTAATTAGGACATTGCTTCCTTTTGATATTCGTTATGTAATTATTACAATATTATTATGAAAATTTCATATCCTCCCACTTTTCATTCTCATTTTCTTATAAAACGTAATTTTTCACGCTTCGATAGAAGTATGATATTTAGAAACCAGTGAGGACAATTTAGATGCTAGAATATCTTGTTTACTATATTTTACCGCAATTCAACGTAAAGCTGCACCCAAACACGGTATGCATGAATAATATTAACACATAATTCTGTCTGCACTTAACTCAAAATTAACAATTCCGGTAACAATTACTGGGACTAATCGTTCCAATTATTTGTATACACTTTAAAATCATGCTGCACCAGTCACAGTAGATAATAACAATAATAGTAATATTTCCCGAGAAATAGCTTCTTAACTCAGTATAATTGGAACGACAAACTTTCAAAATCCACAAAACAAAATGGCCATGTATGTCCTAGGGGGTAAGCGTAGCAGCAGAAAGCCCTACCTATTGTTTCCGTCAAGACCGCCTCGATCGTATGCATTTGCAGCAGTCGAACATACCCCAGTCACACATAATTCTTTAAATCACGCGCCTTTTTGCGCGTTTTTCTTACGATGAGAGGAAATAATAGCAAACACGAAGTTTCCTTTCAAAATTGCTGGAACGAGGCGTCTCAGTGTGCTTTGTTTGTGGACAAACGCCGCTAGGCCGTTGAGTGGAACACGCTCGTCGTGTATATTAGGCTGGCCGTCTACAATCGGAAAATACCAGTTCGATAGCGTTTGCTATGCGTCCTACTGCGACGACATTATTATATTCCGGCGCAGTAAACGCGGTATTTGCGACTATTGTATTTTCATAGGGGTAATTGCATGTCTAACAACTTGATTCTATGATCAAATACTTTCCATTGCTTCATCCAAGTGCAGATGCGGTTCCACGTTACCTTAGCCCTTGAGCAGTTGTAACTTTGCGAGGAGATATCCGAAAATATCACTTGCGGAATCTGTATAAATGGCAAAGCCGTACACTTGCGCCCCTCAATCGAATCTTCTCTTGGACACTTTTGTGCCGGAAGGCGAAGACGGTGTTGCGGTTAAAAGTATGGTGAAGTCTTAAGAATACAGTTTCTTTTAGAATTTATTCCTGGGCTCAAAATTGGCGTAAACTAGACTACTGTAGATTCCCCAAGGAATTTAATATTCGATTTTTGAGAGATAGGTGAGTTCTCTCCGAATAAATTGTCCCATTAGACACCGAAACTGTTTACGATTACTTTAAAGACCAGAAAGTGTTTTACATGTTCTTATTCAGTATGACTGGTGTGTGTAAATTTAGTTGCACCCTGTGTATATTCTGCCATATAAATCTTTTAACTAGTAACATGTCGATGGTATTCTCTTCATAGAGTCTGAAATTACTTGGAAACGAAAAAAGGTGCATTAGCCTTCATGGTGTGATTTTACTCGTCTTATAAATCGTAAATGAACGTAAAGCAAAAAATTATATTTTTTTACTGAAACTACCAGTGTTTCAATTTTTACAAATTTTCAGCAAGGAGCTGCCTCTGCCATCTACAGTAGAACAGTGTAAATAAGAATTCAATCCCTAGTTGCGAAAGTAAGACACGACTATATGCAATCGATAAACATAATAGAGTACGGCGCTTACCGCTTGCACTACGACGAGTCAACATTGTCAAGAGTTTCTCATACTAAAATACATAAATATCAATTGAACTCGCGTTAGGCTGAAATAACATGGAGCGTATAATACCGCGCGCGAAATTTGAATAAATCCAAATATTGACACGATTTTATTTAGAGTAATATTTGTATGTAATGTGCCAATTAATATTTAGTAACACCGTTATGCTGAGTTTCTCGTAAATATATCGGGACGTAAGGATTTAATGGAGTACTTGTAGAAAATTAGCTTTAATTCGTACGTTAAACCAGCCAAACTTCAAATCCAAAACCGTTTCGAAACCATTTACTTGCAATTCCCATCATTGAGTCGGTCATTGCTTTGGCCACATGATTGCGCGATGTTGCGTCCAGTATAAGTTAAATTAACTTTCCTATATTTTTTTAAATCCTTCTTTCAACTTCCAATTGGTGCGACAATTAGGATGTGCTAAGTTTAGCGTTAGATATCAAATGACGATGCGCGTAACGTCGGAATGAAGTAACTCCACGCGTTCATTAGTACCAGATACCCAGTTCACCGCTTACTGAAATTTCGTCTAATCTTCAGCGGGAAATCTTCGAGTCGCAATCTTTCCGAAACGAGTTTATCGCCGAGGGCAAGGTGTTGAATATGCACCCGGTCCATGAAACTCGTTCCACGGTCTAACTCCAACTCCTCCGCGCAACCGTGCGAGGATAAATGTTAACTGGCGCGTAATCGAGGTAAGCAACGCGCGTTTCCGTCTGCCCTGACGACAATGTATAGAATTATGGGAGCCATGCTGCCAGCATTTCAACTATTCTCTTTGCAAACTTGCGCGCGAACGAAGATATACGGCATATCGTACTTCATTCGCACGCATTTTGCACTCGCTCGGGACGGAAGAAGAAAAAACCGAACTGGTAATTCAACGGGCAGGAGTACCAGAACTGGCTACAGATTCGACATTGGGAAGCCATCGGTATAACCTTCCTTGCGTTAAAGATTCCCCCGGAGATCTGTCCCTTTATATTCTTGGAAATTTTTTGCATTCACTTCCGTCCTATCGTACAGGGTTAGTTCTTATGGAAAGGTATATTTCTACACATGGCATGGATTCATTTCTGGATTCGTGGTTCTCGGTAATTTTGCTATATGCATTAATGCGTTATGCAATTCGATATATCAATTAATGTTAGCAGGTGGTCTGAGTTTGCTGTTTATGTTCTTACTTCACAGTATTTTAACAATTCGGTTTACATAACATCGGTCATTGTTTAACTGGATAGCTTAATATGGTTCGGTTGGCGGTATGAAATAGTGCTCAATATCGTAGAGTTTACTAATGTCTGGCATATTTCTTTATTGCTTTATCTATACGGGAATAACCGATATGAAAACGTACCAGAGGACTATAGCACTGAGGCACAAAGTTAACAGTATGAAGGAAAAATGAAGCTAAAACATGGAAGCAAAAGCGAAAATAAGAATGTACAAATATACAAAGAGACGAGGTGTGTACATGTATGAGAAAAATAGAATATTCTACAGCGTAGTGCGACATAACAACTGTTCCATAGCGTGAAGGGATTGGCTGAATAGATATTAGGTAGTATCGGTATTGCTAAAATTAATAATGATTATGTAAATTACTGGTCTGCAAAAGCAAATTTATGATTGTGTAAATGATGAATGTAATATCATCTTGAATAAAAAGTTGGAACCTTCATTGAGGCTTTTTCATTATATCAGAACAATTTACAGCGCTATTGAGCACTTTATAAACAAAAAGGCCACCAGGCGTTTGCGTCGTTCCTTCTAACGTTGTTAAAATGTTTGATGTGTGTATGAATTCTTATGTATGACACGAAACTAACTTGGGCTACCCAATATGCCGTGAAGCTAATCGTAACAACAGGTATCGTACTATTCCTAAGGAGCTTGTGTGCAATTTAAAGTAAGATGCCCCGATTCTTAGAATGCTTTGATAGATTCTTTGGATAACTGTTAAATTTTTTGCTTTGATATATGTTGTTAATTATAATGAATTGGCCTGTGTATTCTCATTCAATGTTTTGTTATACTGAATTAGCTAGCAAGGTTGCATTCCATTCAATCCTTCGAACACTGTTATACTGTCATTTGTAACATAAATATTCTTTCCATTAGAATTACAGAGTGTTAACTAAAATTCTCAATTCTTGGTCAGAATTGATTATAATTACAATATTTTAAGGATTTCTACATCTTCAGCAGCTTTTGGAAACGGCAGGATTCATATTTCACCACGAGCAAGCTAAGAATTTGAAAGCTCACCAATGTCATCTTATTTTTACATCTCTCTAAAATATACAAATTTTATACTGCCACTATCTGTATTATGTCACTGTAATAAAGTTTAACGATGTAACGATGTAAAGTAAACGATGTACATGGATACAAAAATATTTACAAGCTACGTAAAAATAAATTTCCAAGGTGTCCATAGGATTCAAATTTCAATTCTGACCCATTTCATGATGAACGTTAACTTATTATTCTCAGTATTTATACGAATTCTTAATTACTCCTCAATCAGTTACATTCCACTAGCATTACCATGAAAGAAAATAAATTTCCCCATTTAAGGTGTTATCTCTATACGAATTTCAGAGAGAATTGGCAATTACGTGATATGAGATTGTTAGCAGGTACCGCGTTTGGTTTAATTCGTATCATGGTTAATTCGATTTTATTCGGTTTGCATCAAATATACATAATTTAAGAGTATTTCCTGGATATTTATTACAATTATTGAATATTTATGGAGAAGAGAATGAATGCCTCGCAAAACAGAGCTTCAAATGCATTATCACCACCTGGATGTATATGACGAGTGCACAGGTCGTCCGAATTGAATGAAATTGCGTGCATTATCTGCATAAGTATGGTCAGGAATTTCCCAGCAGAGGTTCGACTTAAACGATTTTTGACTGAAATTTTAATTGTAATGCTTGTTAATAAAGTATGCGTGGTACACGAAATACAGTTGTTGGGGCAGGATATACCTACGAGTAAAGATTGGCAGACGACACATATGATATAAAACTGCGCTTGAATTGCATGAAGTGTGTTATACTACTAAAATAAAGCTATTCAGTGCAGATCTGAAGTAGTAGTAAAGCACTGCAGCAAGGAATCGAAAGTTATCCTGACATTCGCTGAACCTTTTTACAGTGCAGTTTTAGTGCAGTAGTAAATTTTCGAACAAATGTCGCAAGTTTTTAAAAAATTCGCTGAAACCGCGATCAAGGAACACCGCAATTGCTGGAAAGGCGTGACATTACTAGAATAACTCGACTATTTGCAGCTCCGTTGCAGTAAAGAGACTTTACTGCAGGAAAACCAATTCTGAAATTTGGCTGAAACTGTATTCAAACTGTTCTGAAAATGAGTGAAAGGTATGTTATTCAGTGAATAGCGCTATTCTGTGCAGTTTGACGCAGTTCTACGGCAGCAGTAGGACTACATCGCAAAAAAATCGATAATTTTCTAAAGAGTCGCTGACGCAACTTTCAAGCTGCGCTGAAATATTATGAATTATATGTTTTTCGGTGAACAACGTTATTCACTCGGGAATTAATTCGTATCGTTAATACAATAGCTGTATAACCATGTAGACGGCTATAATCAGCAGCGTACCCTCAATTGTTTATATCTCCAGCTACAAATCCTATATCTCCTGCTCATACTAGAATCTCTACAGAAATAGTGTCGTCAGTGAATAGGCTATTCCAACGGCTATAGTTTGGTATTCGAGGCTGTACTTGGTTCCGCATAGTCAACTGCATAGCACTCAAGGCATGATTGATCTATACACTGATTATTATAGAGTAGCTCTGGAATATAAGTCGTCATTGTATCGATGAATCCGTCGGAAACAGTTCTGTGCATGTGGCTATTCTCAGTAGTGTATTCACACTTTCCAACTTCCCCAGCGACAATTGCCCTATCCATTGGATACTGTAGATCTCCTGAACAACTTATGAGATCACGGAATTAATTAATCCGCTTGCTGTAGTACTGTCTAGATTGATATTCTCTGTAATGTATTGCCATTTGCCTGTATCACTAGCGGTAATTGGTGTCCATTTATCTTTCCATAGTTGTTGTACAGATTTTATGACCAGGGAATAGATTAATCCAATGACTACAGTATAGTGTTGATGGTTGTAATCAGAAATATATCGTCACTTGTTAATGTTCCCTGCTACAATTGATTTATCCAGTGGTCATTCAAGAATTGCCAAAGGAATAAGGTGATCAGCGAATCGAATGGTCCAATGGAAATAGCACTGTGTAAATAGCTACACACAGTAATGCATTGTGAAGTATCTATATCTGATGTGATAATTGGTCTGTCCATTTATCGCTCTGGAATTGCTGTAGAATTTATGTCATAAGTGCATAGACTCTTCCAACGGTACATAGATATGTGTTGGCGTCTGTTCCGTGTACCGTAATGTCATGTCGATATGTCTCTAGCGATAATTGACCTTTAAATTGATAATTCTTGAATTTCTATAGTGTTTACGTTATTAGTGTACAGACTATTCCAAAGGCTATAGTAGAGTGATGGTGGCTGTACTCATCACTGCATTGAAAATTGTAGATATTCCTAACTATAGCTGATGTATACATTGGTCCATCTAGAATTGCAATATAACTCATATGAACGGAGAGTAGGATAATATAACAGCTGTAGAACTCTGCAGATAGCTCATCCCAGCACTGCATTGAAGTACGCGGCCTGTAGAATTATGTAGATGCCCATACTCAGTACTGTATTGACATATGTCAATGACACCAACGACCATTTCTCTTTCCAGTGGTATTTATACAATTGCTGAAGGACATATACGATCTGCGAACGTATTAGTTCAGTGGCTATGGTGTTGCGTAGTCGGCTACACTCAGTGATGAACTGACATACGTGAACATCTCAACCGACGTGTGATCCATCCATTGACCATCCCAGAATTGCAATAGCGTTTAAGAATTCAGAGGACAGAAAACTCCTACGGCAGCAGCGATCTTTTGGCGGACGTACTGGGGAATGTACTGACAATTGAATATATCCTTAGACACAACTTGTCCATACGTTGGTGATTCTGGAATTGCTGTTGAATCTATGTCATCAGTGAACAAGTTATAGCAGTGGCTACCGTGCACTTCTGATGACGGAATTAGTAACTATTATGACGTATGTCAATGCCTCCAGCGGCTACTGATCCATCGATTGAATACTCTACAATTGCTGACAAACTTGCATCATCAGCGAATAGATTACTTCAATGACTATTGTATTATGTAGTCGGTTATGCTAATTACTGTGTTGCCATTTCTCAACAGTACTACCGATGCTTGTTCTGTACACTGACCAATCCGGACTTGCTATAGAGTTTTAGTCATCAGTGAACAGATTAATCCAACTAATACAGTGCACTGTAGAGGTATCTGCCATTTACTGTACTGCCAATTGTAAATATCTCTACCCATAACCGAAGTATACATTGATTATTCTAGGTTTCCTGTGGAATTATACCATCGATGGGCAAATTAATCCAACGGCAACTGTCCCATGGTTATGGGTATGCTGAATACTGTGTTTCAATTGTAACCATATCGTGCGCTAGCACATCTGTCTGTTGTCATTCTGGAATTGGTATACAATTCATATCGGCTTTGAACAGATTAAGCCAACGTTTGGAGTGCTCTGTTTGTGGATGTATTAAGCACTGTACTGCAAATTTTAAGTATCTCTAGCCATAAATTGTCTATATATTGATTGCTCTTTTATTGGTGAGGAAATAAAGTCACCAGTGAACAAATTAATCCAACGGCTGCGCAACTGTGACGATGGCTGTACTCAGTACTGTGTAGTCACCCGTTAACTTCTCGAGCGGCAATGGAACTGCCCTTTGTCATTCTGAGGCTGCTATGGAATATAAGTAATCAGTGGCCATGTTAATCAAGCGGGTACAGTGCTATCTTGCTTTCTGTACTCAGTACTGTATTAACATATGTTAGTATCTGGCGTGACAATTTTTCTCTCCACTGATCATTCTACAGTTGCTGGAGAACTTAGATGATCAGCTAACTGATTAACACAACGGCTACACCGTTTTGCATATAGCAACACTCGGTACTGCATATTCAAATGTCAATATCCTTCGCCACAATTGAGACATCCCGTGATCATTCTAAAATAGCAACATAACCCAGATTATCATCGAATATTTTGATAGAGTGTCTGTAGCAATTCGTTGATGGGTATACACGGTAATGTACCTTCAAAAGTCAATCTCTTCAAATACAACTGTCTTAAACTTCGATTATTATAGAATTGCTGGCGAATTTAAGTTATCAGTGATCAAATGAATACAACGCCCGCCTTTCTCTATTGGTCGATGTACTTAGTACTGTCCCGTAAGTTGCACACATCTCCAGCCATATCTTATCACGGTAGAATTACGGGTGCATGTAAATCATCGGTGAACGCATGCATGCAGCGTACACGGTGCAGTGTGAAATTCAGTTCTCTGCGCTGTACTGCCAGGGCTTACTCTCCCCATCGATAATAAATAATCCATTCGCAATTCTAGGATTGCTGCAGAAACTATCTAATCCGCGAAGCCACTATTCCCTCGGCTATAGTACTGTGTTTGTGATTGCATCCTGTGCCGTATTTTCAATTGTCAATATCATTAGCGGTAAATAATAGATCCATTGTTCACTCTGGGATTGGTGTAGAACTTAGATTATCTGCGAACAGATAAATAAAATTGATATATCACTGTTCAGATTACGACTATGTCAGCTCCATCTTCTACTGTGAGTAGCCTCAGCGATAGTTCATCTATACAGTGGTAATTCTAGAAGAGTAATATTACTTATATCACCTTATTGTCGGTTGGTACAGTGGCTGTCGTTCTGCCTCGATGGCTGAGGGCAGAAGCTGGTGCGGTTTCTGGTGTTAGGTGTCCGCCAGAAGCCACGATGGAACTGATGATCATTATAGCTGCACAGCCGAGCTGCGTAGTGCGGGAGACATCGGTGAATTATTAGGGCCCAAACCGGCAAGTCCACCCTCCTCGCCTCCCAGTTGGTGCCCTCGGGATCCAGTGGGAGGTGTCCCATGCGTTCGCGCATGCCACTGGATGCGAAAGAGGGAGTGGCAACGTGCAATGAAGACCTTCGTTTGGATCTCATATCCATTCCACACCTGATGTGGCCCAGAGAATTACGCCAAATCGGGTATCTCCCAGGGCGTACTCCTAGAGCCTACTAGTGTCAGGTGCGGGTTGACTTCCTCCGCTGGTTGGACTGTGCTCTTTTCTTTGGTATGATGATGATTTAAATTCGCGCGCAAAATCTGCCGCTATATCCATAAATGTTCCAGGTACGGCAAAGCTGCGCATTGGTGCGGAGAAGCTTAAGAAACAATAGTTGCCTCGATGGCTGTAACCAGTACTGAATCGTCAACCTTTAACGACTCCGAATACAGGTTATCTATACTCCCATCATTCTAGAATTGCAATAAAATATAAGTCAGCCGTGAACCGATTAACTCCACTGCCACTGTGACATGTTGGAGGATGTACTATGTACCGTGCTATTAGTAGTGAATATCTGTCGCCATAACCGATCTATGCATTGAATATTCTAGAATTTCTAAGGAATTTAAGTCATCATTGATTATATTAACACAACAGCTTCTGTACTTTGATGATGGCCACACTCAGTACCCTTTTTTCAACTGTGAACATCGCTAACTATAGTGAATCTGACATATGCCACTCTAGATTTGTTGTGGAATTTAAGCAATCAGAGAGGAAATTAATAAAACTGCTGTAGTACATTAAAGATCGTTGTACTCGGTACTGCTTTGTCAATTGTTTATATCTCCAGCGATAATGGATCTGTCCTCTGTCGTTCTATATCCCCTATAGAAACTAAATCGTCAGTGATCAGATTAATCAAGCGGCTGCAGTGCTCTGTCAGTGGCTATACTCAGCACCGTATTGACATATGTCAATAGCTGCAGTGCCATTTGCCCAATCCATTGACTAGTCTACAATTGCTGAAGAGCTTCTTCGATCGTCGAACAGAAAAATTCAATGGCTTTCTTATTGTTTAAGTGGCTACACTCAGTATTTTACTGTCTACTGTCAATGTCACTACCGATATGTGATCTATCGTTTCATCATTGAGGAATTGCTACGGAGCTTAGTTTATCAGTGAACAGACCAAGCCAGCAGCTTCAGTGCTCCGTAGTTAGATGTAGTGTGCGCCTTACTGCGAAATGTAAATATCTCTAGGCATAACAGTACTATAGATTGATTACTACGGGATCGCTGTTGAATTTACGTCATCAGTGAACAAATTAATCCAACTGCTGCGTTACAGGGATGATTGCTGTACTCAGTACTGTGCAGTCAGTTGTAAAAATTTCTAGTTATATTGGACATTTCCATTATCATTCCAGAAATGTCACAGAATAAAAGCCATCAGTGACCCGAATAATAAAACGGCTACAGTGCCCTGTTAATGCCAATACCCTGTACTGTACCGTCTACTGACCATATCACTAGATATATGAGATCTATCAATTTATAATTAGAGATTTCTGAAGGAGTTAAAATCACCAGTGGACAGAACAATTCAATGGCCACAGTGCTGTGTTGGCAGACATACAAAGCAACGTACTGCCATTTGTAAATTTCTGCAGCCTTAACTATACTATACACTGACCATTCTAGAATCGATTTCCTATTTACATCTCCAGTGGACAAATTGGTACGACGACAACGGGTACGTGATGGTGGCTGTACTCAGTACTGCGTTGTCAATTGATAACACGTTGAGCGACAATGGATCTGTCTTATTTCGATCTAGAATTGCTGTCGAACATAAATTACCAGTATACAGGCTAATCCAAAGGCTAGTGTGCTCTGTTTATGGCTATACTGCTTCCGGTTTTGATGTATGTATATGTCTCCCGCGACATATGCTTTATTCATTTTTCGTTCTGCAATTGATGGTGAACTTTGATGTTCAGCGAACAGATTAATGTTAGATTTATGGTATTGTGTAGGCAACTACACTCTGTACCCTGTTGTCAAATGTCTATATAACTATAGATTTATTACCTATGCGTTAGTCATTCTAGAGCTGCTATCGAATGTAATTCACCATCGAAATGGTTTATCCAACGGCTACAGTGCTCTTCTGTTGAATGTACCAAGTACCGTACTCTCAGTTGTAAAAATCTCAAACACTAACCGTAATACACATTGATCATTATATAATTGCTTTAGACTTCACGTCATCAGTTAGCAGGGTAATAGATCTGCGACAATACTGTGATAATGGCTGTTCTCGGTACAGTGTTCCCAATTGTTCATATTTCGAGGAATACTGGATCTGTCTTTCTTCATTCTAGAATCGCTGTAGAATGCAAATCATCAGTGAGCAGGTTAATCCATCGGCAATAGCGCCCTCTTGATTGACGTACTGTGTACAGTACCGTCAATAGTATTCACTTCTGGAGATAAACGTAATAGATGACGATTATTCTAGAATTTTTTAGGAATTCAATTCACCAATGAACAAATTATACCAAAGGCTACAGTACTGCGACGATGGCTGTACTCAGTATTGCGTTGTCAACCGTTAATCTGTCGTGGCATGATGGATCTGCCTTTTATCATTCTATAGTTGCTATAAAATCGAAATCAACGTTATACAGGTTAATACAAAGGTTACTGCGCTCTGCAGGTTTATGTACCATGTGCCGTACTCACAATTGTAAATATCTCTAGCCATAACCGACCTAAACATTTATTACTCTAGAGTGGCCGCTGAATATAAATTTTTAATGAACTAGTTAATCCAATGGCCAAAGTACCGTAATGATTGCTACACTTTGTACTGTGTTGCCAATTGTTTATATTTCGGGTGATAGTGGAACTTTCATTCTTCTTTCTAGTATTGCCTCAGTGTATTATTCATCATTAAGCAGATCATTCCAACGGATACACTGCTATGCTGGTTGATATGGTAAGGGTGGTTTTGTCAATTATAAATTTCTCAAGACGCAACCATACTGTACATTGATTATTTTGAAATTGCTTTCGAAATAGCATCTTCAGTGAACAGAGTGATTCTATGGCTACAGAACTGTGATGCAGTAAATTCCAGGGAAATTACGGATTAACCAGTGCATGGTACTGTTATGGCTAGGGATATTTACAATTCACAATACGGTGCTTAGTACGTCCGGCAAAAGAGCACCTTTGGCTTTGGATTAATCTGTTCACTGACGATTTAGATTTTGTAGCAATTCTTTAATGAAAAATGAAGGTCCATTGTCTTTCGAGATATTAACAGTTGACAACGCAGTACTGAGTAGAGCCATTATCGCAGTAGTGTAGCCGTCGGCAGACTTTGTTCGGTGACGATCTAATCCTAACGTAATTGTGGAGTAATCTATGTATGGTATGGTTATGGCTAGTGACAGGTGCAATTGACAGTGGGGTAAATTGCACAAGCACCAGCAGAGCAGTGTGGTAGTTGGATTAATCTGTTCACGGAGGATGTATATTCTGCAGATGTTCTTGAATAAATTATGAAGGTCCATTATCCTTCGATACATTAATAATTGACGACACAGAAATCAGTTCAGCCATCAACACAATAATACAATCGTTGGAATAATTTGTTCACTGATGACGTAAATGCCGAAGTAATCCTGGAATGCTAAATGTATGTTGCGATTATGTGTAGGGATATTTACACGTGACAGCGCGTTACTGCTTTCATATACCAATAGAGCACTGTTACGTGTGGATTAATCTGTTCAATGATGATTTATATACTGTAACTGTTATAGAATTAGAGAATACAGATCTATTATTTCTCGTGACATTGACAATTGACATCACAGTACTGAGTACACACATCATCGCAGTATTGTAGTCGATAGAATTCTTTGTTCACAGGTTATGAAGTTCCGAAGTAAATCTAGAACAAACAATGTATATTACGATTAGGGCTAGAAACATTTACAATAGACAGTACGATACTTACTACATCCAGCAGTATAGCACTATAGCCGATGGATTAACCATTTCAGGTATGATTTAGGTTCTATAGCAATTCTCGAGTGACAAAATACCGATCCACTGACTCTCGTGATTTACGACACGGTACTGAGTACAGCCATTATCACAGTAATGAAGACGTTAGACTAATATGAACGCTGACTTGAATTCCGATGCAATTCTGGAGTAATGAAAGTATAAAGAGGCTATAGCTTGAGATACTTCCAATGGAGAGAACGGTACATAGTACATCCACGCGCAGAGCACTGCAGCCGCTGTTTTAATCTGTTCAATGATGACTTAATTTCTACAGCAACTCCAGATACACAAAATACATATCAAATTACACACGAGATATTGACTATTGCTGAGATAGTACTGAGAGCAGCCATCAACAAAATCTTGTGGACGTGGGACTGCTATCCTCCCGCATGATGAGAATTCGATAGTGTTTCTGGATTGTCTTACGTATAGAGCGCTTATTGCATGTGACATTTAAAGTTGATGGTAGGGCATTCAGTACATCTTCCAACAGGGCACTGTTGCCATTGGATTAGTCTGTTCACTGATGATTTATATACCACAGCAATTCTAGGACGAGAAATGCAGGTCAATTATCCCTTGAGATACTGACTATTGCCTTCACAGTACTGATTACAGCCATCACCACATTTTTGTAACTGATGAATCGCCTTTTTCACCAATAACATCAGTTCCATAGCGGTTCTAGAATTATCAGTGTATTCTACCGTTATGGCCAGAGATATTTGCTGTTCACAGTGCGGTAATCAGTACATCCACCAACATTGCACTCTTGCAATTGGTTTAATCTGTTTGGTGACGATTTATGTTCTATACCATTTCCAGAATGACAAAATGCGCAGCCATTATCCCTCGCGATATAAAAAATTCGCAATACAGTAGTGAGTACAACCACCATCACAGTATTGTAGCCGTTAGGCTACTATGTCCACTGATGATGTAAATTCATAGGTAATTCCGAAACAACCCATATATAGTACGGTCATGTCTAGTGATATCTACGATTGACGGTACAGCATTTGGTACATCTTCCAACACATCACTGTTGCCGTTGGACTAATATGTTCACTCATGGTGTATATGCCACAGCAATGCTAGAACCATAAATGCAGGTGCATTATCGCTCCAGAAATTATTAGTTGACAACACCGCACTCAGTACACCCGTCATCACAGTATTGTAACGGTTGGACAATTCTTTTCTCTGATTATGTCAGTTCTAACATAATTCTAGAGTTATTAATGTATACCACGGTTATGGCTATGCTTACATAGAGTTGACAGTGCGGTACGTCGTACATCTACAAATAGAGCACTGTGGCCGTTGGATTACTCTGCTCCATGGTGATTTAGACACTATAACAGTTATAGAATGACAAAGTACAGATCCAT
The DNA here is from genome assembly GCF_001483705.2 of Eufriesea mexicana. NCBI lineage: Eukaryota > Metazoa > Arthropoda > Insecta > Hymenoptera > Apidae > Eufriesea > Eufriesea mexicana. The sequence goes on along the minus strand of NW_016912944.1, from coordinate 559,964 downwards.
TAACCCTCGCGATGCTAACAATTGACAACACACCACTGAGCACAGCCATCAGCACATCAATGTAGCTGTTGGACTACTTTGGTCACTGATGTCATAAGTTTCAAAGCAATTATAGTATAGTCAATGTGTATCACGGTTATGGCTTGATATATTTTAAATTGACATTACGGTATTTCCTACATCTACCAACTTGGCCCTGTTACCGCTGGAGAAGATCGGTCACTGAGGATACATTTTCTGCATCAAGCCTTCAACGCGATTTGCAGAGCCATTGCCCTCGAGGTATGAACAATTGACAACAAAGTGCTGAGAACAGCCATCTTCACAGTGTTGTAACGGTTGAATAACTTTAAACGCTGATAATTTCAGTTCCAATGCAATTCTGGAATAAACAATGTATACTACGGTTATAGCTTGGGATATTTACATTTGACAGTGCTGTGGTTCGTGCATCTGCCAATAGAGCGCAGTTGGCGTGCGATTAACCTGTCTAACGGTGAGTTATATTCTATAACAGTTTCAGAAGGACAAAATACGGATCCATCTTCCGTCGCGTTATTAACAATTGATAACACAGTACTGAGTACAGCCATAATCACAGTACTGTAGCCGCAGGGCTGCTCTGCTCAATGACGATGAGACTTCGAGCGTGATTCTAGAATTACGTAAGTATAGTGCGCTTACGGCTAGTGATATTTACAACTGGCAGTTCATCGCCTGGTCCACCTTCCAAAAGAGCACCGCTGCCGTTGGATTAATCTGTTCATTAATGAGGTATATACCACAGGAATTCTAGAACGAGAAATGCATGTTCTTTATCTCCCGAGTCATTGGATGCCGACAATACAGCACTTAGTACAGCCACAAAAACATTATTGTTACGGGTGATTTACTTTGTCCACTGGTGATGCCGGTTATATAGTAATTCTAGAATGATCAGTGTATACTACAGTTGTGGCTACAGATAATTACAATAGATGGTGCGGTAACTACTACGTCCAACAATGTAGCACGGAGACCTTTGGATTAAGCTGATCAAATAAGCTTTATATCCTGTAAGAATTCTCGAACGACAAAATGCAGTTCCACTGACCCACGTGATTTTCACAATGCAGGACATAGTGCTGAGCACAGCCATCATCACAGTAATGTTGCCGTTGGACTAATGTGTACACCGATATGAATTCCAAAGCAATTCTGGAATAATGAAGGTATATAGCGGATATAGCTTGAGATGCTTAAAATGGAGAGAAAGGTACAGAGTTCATCCTCCAACGGAGCACTGCAGCCGCTGTACCAATCTGTTCATTGATGATTTAAATTCTATGACAATTCTAGATTGACAAAATACGTATCCAACGGCCCACGAGATGTTGACAATTGCGGGCACAGTATTGAGCACAGCCATCATCACAGTAATGTAGCCGCCGGACTAGCTTGTCTACTGATTATATATATTCCGTGATAACTCTGGAATCATTAATGTATATTATGGCAATGGCTAGAGGTATTTACAACTGACAGAACGGAACCTACTACATCGATTGATATTACACAGTAGCTGCACGATTAATCCGTTCAATGACGCTTTAAATTCTATAGCAACTCCAGAATGCGTAAATGCTGATCCTCTCTCCCCAGAGATATCAGCAATTTCCAACACAGTACTGCGTACACCGACCATCAAGGTTAAGTAGTCGCTTTACTGCTTTGTTCATTCATAATATAAATTCGATGGTGAATCTCTAATAACCTACGTATAATGCTGTTATGTACAGTGATATTTGAAATGGACAGTACGGAATTTAGTACATCTTCCATCACACCAGAGTTGCCGTTGGGTTTATGTGTTCATTGATGATGTAAATACCGCAGCACTTCAAGGACGGGAGATGCAGGTCCACTCTACCTCGAGATATCAACATTACAGTATTCTAGCTGTTGAACAACTTTGTTCACTGACGATGAAATTTCGAAAGCAATTCAGGCATATTCATTGTATATTACGGTTATTGCTTTAGTTATCTACAATAGACAGTATGGCAAATATTACATCCACCAATATAGCACTGTAGCAGTTGAATAAAGTTGTTCGCTGATGATTTAAATCCTATGACATTTCCAGAATGTCAAAAGTCATGTCCAATATTCCTCGAGTTATTAACATCTGACATCACAGTACTGGGTTCAGCCATCATAAACGTATTGTTGACGATCGACTACTTTGTTCACTGTTGATGTAAGTTCGTAAGTGATTCTCGAATGACCTGTACACTGTGCGGTTGTGGATCGTGATATTTACAGCTGACAGTGTGGAATTTAGTATATTTTCCAACAGATCACATTTGCCGTTGTATTAACATGTTGACTAATGGTGTATATCCCACAAAAATTTTAGAGCGGGAAATGCAGCTCCATTACCCCTCGAGAAATTAAAAAATGACGACACAGTACTAAGTACAGCACTGGTCACAGTATTGTAGCAGTTGAATTATTTTGTTCACTGATGATGTAAGTTCCAGGGAAATTATAGAGTATCTGTGTGTATTACGGTCGTCTTGAACTGTTTTCAATTGACAATACGGTACTCATTATATCCACAAACATAACAAAGTGGTCGTCGGATTAATGTATTCAGCGATGATTTGAAATGAATATCAATTCTAGAGTGACAAAATACATGTCCACTGCTCCTCGATTTATTAACAGCTTACATCACGGTACTGAGTACACCAACCATTTCCATTATGTAGACGTTGCGCTACTTTGCTCAGTAATTATGTAAATTTTAAAGTGACTCTGGAATAGCCCATGTATTGTGCCGTTATGTATAGTGATATTTACAATTCACAGTGCGGCACTTAGTACATCTTTCAAAATTTCACTGTTGCCTTGGATTATTCTGTTCACTGATGTTATATATTCCGCAGGCATTATAGAACGAGAAATGCAGATACATTACCTCTTGAGATATTAGCAAGTGACGACACAGTACTTAGTACAACCGCCATCACATTAATGTAGCCGTTGGAGTACTTTGTTCACTGATAATGCAAATTCGATGGCGATTCTGGTATAACCTTGTAACGTGCGGTTATGGTTATTGATATATACAATTGACAGTACGTCATTTATTACGTCCTCCAACAGATCACTGGTGCCGATGTACTGATCTGTTCATTGATGGTGTATATTCCACAGAAGTTCTAGAACGAGAAATGCAGGTACTTCATCCCTCTAGATATTAAGAAATTACAACACAATACAGAGTACACCCATCATCACAGTATTGTAGACGTTTAATAATTTTATTCACTGATGATGTAAATTCCAAAGCAACCCTACAGCTATCTATGTATGTTACGGTTGGCTTGAAATATATCCAATTGACGATACGGTACATATTACACCCACCAATGCAGCTCACTAGCCTTTGTATTAATTTATTCAATGATGATTTAAATTTTGTATCAACCCTAGAATGACAAAATACAGGCCCACTGTACCTCGAGTCATTAACACTTGTCGTCACAGTGCTGCGTACAACCGCCATCTCTGCTATTCTAGAATAACCTTTATATAGTGCTATTACGTCTAATGAACTTTATAAATGGCAGTACGGCATTTATTGCATTTTCGGACAGATCACTGTTGCCGTTGAATTGAACTGTTAATGGAATATGTATATCGCATAGCAATTCACCCACCCTCGAGGTATTAACAATTTACAACACATAGCAGAGTACGCTCACCATTAGAGTAATTTAGCGTCTTGCCTATTTTTTTCACTGGTGAGATAAATTCGGGAGGCGAATCTAGAATAACATATGTACTGTGCGGTTACGGATATGGATATTTATAATAGACATTACTGCACTTATTGCATTTTCCAGCAGATCACTCTTACCGTTTGATGAATATGTTGTGTGATGGTGCATATTCCTCAGCTATACTAGATCTAGACATGCAGTTCATTATGACTCGGGATATTAACATGTGACGACACAGTACTGAGTACAGCCATCATCTCAGTTATGCAACCGTTAAATAACTATGTTCGCCCATAATGTAAATTCCAATGAAATTCTGGAATAATCGTTGTATGTTTCGGTTATGGCTTAAGACAATTCCAATTGACAGCACTATACCCACCGCATCCATAAATAAAGCACATTAGCCGTTGGATTACTCCGTTCAAAGATGATTTGAATGCTATAATATCTCCAGAATGACAAAATACATGTCTACTGCTCCTCGAGGTATTAAGAATTGACAACACTCTTCTGAATACAGTTATCGTCACAGCAATCCAGACGATGCACAACCTTGTTCTCTGATAGTGGAAGCTCTAAAGTTACTCCAGATTAACATATGTATAGTACAGATATGGCTAGTGATGTTTACAATTGACAATACTGTCATGAGCGCACTTTCCAACACTGCTCATTTGCCGTTGAATTAGTCTGTCCGCTGATAATTTATACTATACAGCGAATCAAAAATGAATAATGCAGGTCCACCATCCTTCGACATATTAACAAATGACAACACAGAACAGATTACCGTCATTATCACAGTATTGTAGCAGCTCAACAACTTCTTCGGCTGGTAATGTAAATTCCAATTCAAGTCTAGAATGGACCACGTATATTAAGGTTATGGTTTGAGATTTTTCCAATTGAAAGTACGGTACGTATTACATCCGCGAATATAGCGCTGTAACCGTTGGATTATCCTGTTAAATGTTGATTTAATTTCTATAAATATTCTAGAATAACAAAAATACAGTTCCGCTGTCCCACGAGGTACTAACAATTGACACCGCGCTACTGAGTACAGCCGTCGTCACTGTAACGTATACGTTAGACTGCCTTGTTCACTGGTGATATGTATTCCAAAGTATATCTGGAATAAACTACGTATGTTACGGTTAGGGCTAGTGATATATAGAATTCTCTGTGCGGCAGTTAGGACATCCACCAACAGAGTACTACTGCCGTTGGATTAAATTGGTCACATAAGTTGTATGTTCTACAGCAATCCTAGATCGAGAAGTGCAGATCCACTACCCCTGGAGGTATTTGGAATAGACAACACAGTACTGACTACAGCCGTCATCACAGTATTGCAACGGTTGAATGGCGTTGTACGCTGATAACGTCAGTTCCAAAGTAATTCTGGAATTATAAATGTATAGTACGGTAGTGGCTACGGATATCTCCAACTGACAGCACGGTACAGTGGACACCCACCACAAAAGCACTGCAGCCGCTGTGTTAATATGTTTAGTGATGACTCAGATTTTATAGCTATTCTAGAATTGCAAAATACAGATCCGCAGTCACTCGAGATACGAACAGTTGAGAACACAATACTGAGAACAGCCATCATCACATTAGTGTAGCTGGTGGAATACATTGCCCATTGATGATGTAAATTCCAATGTAACTGTGGAATGATGAACGTATATTGACGTTACGGCTTGAAATACTTAATATTGACCGGGCGGCAATTATGATATTCCCTAATATATTACCTTTGCCGTTGGGTTAATTCGTCCCATTATGATTAAGTTCCCATAGCAATTCTAGACTGACAAAATACAGATCCACTGACACTGGAGATATTAACTATTAACGATACACTACTGATTGCAGCCATCATCACAGTAATGTAGCCGTTCGTTTACTTTAATCATTGACGATGTAACTTCTAAGGAGATTTTAGAATAACCAATTTACTGCGCGGTAATTACCAGAGGTATTTACAACAAGCAGTGCGGCATCTAGTACAAGAACCGACAGAGCACAGCAGCAGATGTATTAATCTGATAAATGACGATTTAGGCTTTTTAGTTATCCTAGAATGACAGAAGGCATATCCATTATCCCTCGAGACGTTAAAAATTGACAACACATTCCTCAGTACGGCCATCATCACGGTAGTGTAGCCGCTGGACTACCCTGTCCACTGATGACGTGAATTCCAAATCAATTCTGGAATAAACAATGTTTATAACTGTTTTGAGTCGAAACATCTGAAATTCACCGCACGGTACATTTTACATTCACCAATATACCACTCTAGCTGTCAGATTAATCCGTTCAATTATGATTTAAGTTGTATAACAATTCTAGAATGACATGATGCGGATCCATCATCCCCTCGAGATATATCTGTTGACAACACACTACCGATTACAGCCACCATCACAGTAATGTAGCCGTTGCAATTCTATGCCCACCGATGTTGTAAATTACAAAGTAATTGTGAAGCTATAAATGAATATTACGGTTATGGCTAGAGATGGTTGAAATTGTGAGTACGGTACATATTACATCCACCTATATAGCGCTGTAGCCGTTGGATTATTCGGTTCAATGATGAATTAAATGACAGGACGATTCAGCAATGGCAAAGCACAGACACTCTGATCCTCGAGATATTAACCATTGACGACACACTACTGTGTACAGCCGTCACCACAGTATTGTAACGGATGAATAACATTACTCACCGATAGCATCAGTTCCAAAATAAATCGAGAGTAAACTATTTATAATACGCTTATGTGTAGAGCTATTTGCAACTGACAGTACGGTAATTCGTACATCTACCAGCAGAGCACTGCAGCCGTTGTACTAATGTGTTCAAGGACGATTCAGATCTTATAGCTGCTCTAGAATGATAAACGGATATTCACTAACCTCGAAATATTTATAGATAACACAGTACTGAGTACAGCCATCATATCACTAGTGTAGACGTTGGACTACTTTGCTCACTGATGACGTATATTCCAAATCAATTCTGGAATAATTAATGTATATAACCGTTTTGGCATGAAACATTTAAAATTGAACGTATGGTACTTATTACATCCACCAGTATATCGCTGTAGCGGTTGGATTAATCCGTTCAATTATGATTTAAATTCTATAGCAATTCTCGAACGACAAAATACTGATGCACTGACCCTCGAGAAATAAACAATTGAGATCACAGTAATGATCATAACTTTAATGTAGACGTTTGACTACTTTCTTCACTGATCACCTTAATTCCTGAGTAATTATGGAAGAAAATATGTATACTGCGGTTATGTGTAGTGATGTTTAGTATTCGCAGTACGGTAATTAGTGCTTCCACCACCAGAGCACTTTTGCCGCTGTTTTAGCTATATCACTGAAGTTGTGTATTCTACAGCATTTCTAGAACGAAACATGAACATCCATTATGCCTCGAGATATTTACATATGACAACAGAGTGCTGACTACAGCAACCTTAACAGTATTGTAACTGATGTATAACGTTGTTCACTGATAATGAAAATTTCAAACCAATGCCAGAGTAATTAGCGTATAATACGGTTATGGCTAGAGATATTTACGACTGATATTACGGTACGTCGTACATCCACCAATAGAGCAACTTTCCGTTGGATTAATCTGTTCGATGATGGCTAATGTTCTATAACAATTCTAGAATGATAAAACACAAATGTATTGTCCCTCGCGATATTAACAATTGACAACATAGTACTGCATACAGCCATCATCAGAGTGATGTTGCAGTTAGAATAACTTGTTCACTCTTGATGTTCACTACAATGTAAGTCTCCAATAATGAGTGCATGTTACGGTTATGGCTTAAGGTGTTTCCTGTTGAAAGTTCGGTACATGTTACATCCAACAATGTAGCCCTGCAGCCGTTGCAATAAAGTGTTCATCGATAATTTAGGTTCTATATGAATTCTAAAATGACAAAGTACTGGTCCACTATATTTCTAGGTATCAACAATTAGCAACAATGTACTTAGTACAGCCGTCCTCACAGTAACGTATACGTTGGACTACTTTGCTCACTGACGATGTAATTTCCATAGTAGCTCTGGAATAACCAATTCACAATACGGCTATGGCTAGCGATATATACTTTTCGCAGTACGGTAACCAGTACATCCACCAGCAGAGTAAAGCAGCCGCTGTACTAACCTGTTGACTGTTGAAATAGATTTTATTGCCTTTCTAGAATGACAAAAGATAGATCCAATATTCCTCGAGATATTAACAACTTACAAAACAGTACTCAGTATAGCCGTCATCGCAGCTCCGTACTAGATGGACTACTCTGTCCACTGACGATGTAAATTTAAAGAAATTCTGGCATTGTCAATATATGTCACAAATATGACTTGAGATTCTTCCAATTGACAGTACGGTACTTATTAGATCTACCAATGTAGCACTGTAGCCGCTGGTGTGGTGTGTTCAATGATGATTTAAATTCTGCAACTATACCAGAATGACAATACACAGACCCACAGGCACTTGAGGTATTAAAAATTGACAACACAGTACCGAATACAGCCTCCATCACGTTATTGTCACTGTCGAATAACTTTGTTCACTGGTATTGTCAGTTCCATACCAATTCTAGTATAATAAATGTATACTACGGTTATGAGAAGAGATACTTACCTTCGACAGCCCGGTTGTTCGCACATTTACCAACCGAGAACTGTTCCAGCTGGGTTAATCTGTTCAATGATGATTTAGATACTGTAACAATCCTATAACGACAAAATAGTGATCCACTGGCCCCCGAGATATTAGGAATTGATAACACAGTTCTGATTACAGCCATGGTCACAGTACAGTAGCCGTCGAAATACCTTGCTCCCTCTTGATGCGTGTTCCAATGTAATGCTACAATAATCAACTGATACTACGGTTATGGCTGGATATATTTATAACTGCCAGTACGGTACCTCGTACATCTACGAAGAGTACCCCATAGGCGGTGGATTTGTCTGTTCAACGAAGATCTAGGTTCTATAATAGTTCTAGAATGACAAAATCCATTATCCCGTGCGACATTGACAATTGACAACACCGTACTCAAAGCCGCCATTGTCACACATACGTAACCGTCGAATTATATAGTCCACTGATGGTGCAGGGTAAAAAGCTATTCCGGTATAATTTATGTATTGCTCCGGTGTGGCTCGAGATATTTATATTTGACATTACGGTGCTTAGTACACCCACCAGCAGAGCAGTGTAACGGTGTGATGGGACTTTTCATTGATGATCCAGATTTTTCAAAAGTTATAGGGTGACTGCCAACATATGCATCGCCCCTCGAGGTATTCGCAATTGACAACATACAGCGCAGTATAGCTATCATCCCAGTATTGTAGCTGCGAGGCTGCCTTCTCCACTGATGAAGTAAACTCTGATGTAATTCTAGAATGACGTATGTTTCGTACGGCAATGTATAGTGACAAATGCAATTGACAGTACGGTGCTGGGTACATTCATCAACAGAGCACTGGAGACTATGCATTAGTCTATTCAGTGATGATACTGGTTCGATAACAACTCCAGAATGTCACAGCACTGATTCATTATCCCTCGAGATGTTAACAAGTGACAACCTATTACAGAGAGCAGCCATCGTCGCAGTGCCGTAGCCGTTGGATTACATTGCTCGCTGATGACGTAAATTGCAAAGCAAATCTGGAATAACCTATGTATGAAACGGTTACTTCTAGTGACATTTACAGTTGACAGCACGGTATATAGTGCATCCGCTAACTTAGCACCATCCATTGATCTGTCCACTGGTGATTTAAATTCCGTAACCGTACTAGAATGACAAAATAGGGATTCACTGTCGCTCGAGATATTGAGAATTGGTAACAGAGTACTGAGTACAGCCGTCATCACGGTGATGCAGACGTAGGAGGACTGCTTAGTCCATTGATGACGTAAATTGCAAAGCAATTCTATAATTATGTATGTTTATCGTGTATGTAGCTAGGTATGCATGCAACTAACATTACAGTGATTGGTGCATCGACCAACAGTGTGATGCAGCCGCTGTACCATTCTGTTCAATGGCGATTTAGGCTTTAAAGCAATTCCAGGGTGACAGCGGCCATATCCATTATCCCTCGAGATATAAGAAATTGACAAAACAGTACAGAGTGCTGCCATCGTCACAGTAGTGTAGACGTTTCATTAATTTGTTCTTTGATTTTACAAATTCCACAGGTATTCTAAACGGATATATGTATAGTATGGATGTGGATAGGTATATATAGAGTAGACAGTACGGTCCACAGCACAGCCACGAAGAAAGGACTCGTGTCGGTGGATTAATCAGTTCACTGGAGATAAATATTCGGCAGAAGTTCTAGAATGAAAAATGCAGATCCATTGCCTCTCGAGATATCACGCAATGCCACCACACGACTGAGAACTGCCATCCTCACAGTAATGAAGCCGTTGTCATACTATGTACCCTGATGATGTAAATACCATAGCAATTGTGGAATAAACAATGTATTGTTCGGTTTTATCGCGACCATTTCGATTCCACAGTTATCCTGAATGACAATATACGTACCTATCGTCCCACGAGATGTTAACGATTGACAACACAGTGTGGAGTTCATCTATCACGACAGAAATGAAGCCGCTGACATACTATATTCTCTGATGATGTAAATACCATAGCATGTCTGGAGTAATCAATGTACAGTGCGGTTACGGCCAGTGACATTGACAACAGGCTGTATGGCAGTTAGCACATCCACAAACAGAGCACTGTGGGAGTTGGTATAATCTGTTCAATGCTGGTATATGTTCTATGTTAGCTTTGGTGTGACAGAATACGGTACCATTATCCCTCGAGATATTAGCAATTGGCAACACGGTACCTAATACAGCCTGCGTCATCGTAATGTAGCCGTTGGAGTACTTTGTTCACTGATGATGTAAATTGGAACGTGATTCTGGAATAACGTGTACATTGTGCGGTTCTGGCTCGTGATATATACAATTGACGGTGCGGATTTAGTACATCTTCCAACAGAACACATTTGCCGGTGGATTAATCCGTTCACTGGTGATGTATATTCCGCAACATTTCTAGAACAGGAAATGCATATCCCATAACCTGGAGAAATTAGAAGATGGCAACAAATTCCTGAGTACAGCCACCATCACAGGAGTATATCCGTTGGAGTACTTTAACCACTGACATTGTAAATTCGAATGTGATTTTAGTATAACCTATGTATTATGCTGTTACTGTTGGCGAAATTTACAATTGACAGTACGGCATTAGTAGGTCCTCCTACAGGTCACAGTTGCCGTTGGATTGGTCTGTCCTCTGATGACGTATATTCGACAGTAGTACTAGAACGAGAGATGCATATCCAATATCCCCCGAGGTACTAAAAAATGAAAGCACAGTACTAAGTACAGACATAACCGCAGTATTGCAGACGTTGAATAATTTTGTTCACTGATGAAGTAAACTCCATAGATATTATAGAGCAACATATGTATATTACGGTTGCCTGGAACTATTTCCAATTGACATTGCGGAACTTACCATATCCACAAATATAGCACAGCAGACGCTCGATTAATGTGTTCTGCGATGACTTAAATTGTATATCAATTCTAGAGGGATAAAATACAGGTCCATTGTTCCTTGCTTTATTAACAATTTACACCACAGTACTGAGTGCCCCCGCCATTTCTGATATTTAGCCCTTGGACTACTTTGCTAACTAATAATGCAATTTCGAAGAGTATTCTAGAATAACCTATGCATTGTGCAGTTACGCTTAGTGATATATACAATTGATAGTACGGTATTTATAACATCTTTCAAAATTTCACAGTTGGCGTTGGATTGAGCTGTTCACTGATTATGTATATCCCGCAGGCATTCTGGAACGAGATGCTAGCAAATGAGAAAACAGTACAGAATACAGCTATCACGACAGTTATGTAGTGGATGGACTAGTTTGTTCACGGATAATGCAAATCCGAATGCGATTTCAGAATAAACTATGTGTAATGCGGATACGTCAAGTGCTACTTACAACTGACTGTACAGCATTTAGAATGTTTGCAACAAATCACTGTTGCCGTTATATTATTCAGGTAAGTGATGACGTATAGTTCACAGCAATTTTAGAACGTGAAACGCAGATGCATTATACCTCGCGGTATCAATAAGTGGCAACAAAGTACTGGGAACAGCCATCATCACTGTATTGTAGCTATTGAATGTCCCTGTACATTGATGACGTAAATTCCAAAGCAATTCTGGAACATTCAATGTACGCTATGGTTATTTCTTGAGATACTTCCTCTTCAGAGTACGGCACCTATTAGATCCACAAATATGACACAGTGGCAGTTGGATTATTCTGTTCAATGATGATGTAAATTATATGTCAACCCCAGAATGACAAAATAGAGGTCACTATCCCTCGAGATATAAACAATTGACATGGAAGTACCGAATAAAGCCAACATCACGGTAATGTATGCGATGGAATACATTGTTCACTGGTGATGGATATTCTAAATTTTTTCAAGAGCTGCCCATGTGTAGTAAGGTTATGGCTAGCGACATTTACAATTCACGGTACGGCAATTCGTACATCTAATAAGAGTGCACTGTTGCCGCTGGATTAGATTGGTCCATGAAGATGAATACTCTACAGCAACCGAAGAATGAAAAATGAAGCTCCATTATCCCTCGAGAAGTTAACAATTGACGACACGGTACTGATTACCGCCACCATCACGGTAATGCAGCAGTTGGTATACTTTGTCCACTGTTAATATAAATTTGAAGGTGAATCTATAATAACATATACATTGTGCGGTTATGCTTAGTAATACTTACAACTGACAGTACGGCATTTAGTGCACCTCTCAACAGTTCACTGTTGACGTCTGACTAATCTGTTCACTGAGAATGTGCATTCCACAGCAATCCTAGTACGAGAGATGCAGATCTATTATCCGTCGAGAAACTAGAAAATAACAACACAGTACTGAGTACAGCCATCATCACTGTATTGTAGCCGTTGAATAACCTTCTTCACTGACGATGTAGATTCCAAAGCAATTTTAGAGTATTCTATATGTATTACGGTGATCTTGAGCTATCTCCAATTGAGAGTACGGTACTTATTCCATCCACCAGTATAGCAGAGTATTCGTTGGATTAATCTGTTCACTGACGGTGTATACCCCACAGCAATTTTAGGACGAGAAATGCCTTTCCATTATCCCTAGAGGTATTAGCAAATGATAACACAGAACTCAGTACAGCCATCATCACAGTATTGCAGCCGATGCGTAACTTTGTTCACTGGCGATTTAAATTCCAAAACAGTTAGACAGTAATTTATATGTATTACGGTGGTCTTGAGGTATTTCCAATTGACATTATTGTACTTCATGTATCCACAAGTGTGCCAATCTAGCGGTTGGATTATTCTGTTCAGTGATGGCCTAAATTCTGTAACAATTCTAGAGTGATAAAATACATATCCACTGACCATAGAGATATCAGCAGTTTGCAACATAGTACTGAGTACACCGGCCGCAACGTATAAGTAGATGCTATACTACTTTCCTCTCTCATAATGTAAATTTGAAAGTGTTTCTAGAATAACCTAAGCGTAATGCAGTTATGGAAAGTGATATCTACAGTTGTCAGTATGTCGTTCAGTACATCTTCTAACTGATCACAATTGCCGTTGGAATAGTCTGTTCACTGCTGATGAATACTCTACAGCCATTCTAGAACGAGAAATGCAAGTATATTATCACTCGAGACATTAATACTTGACGACGCAGCACTGGGTACAGCTATCGTCACAGTACTGCAGCCGTTGGACTGCTATTTCCTCTAACAGCGTGACTTCGAAAGTGATTCTAATATTACCTATATTTAGTGCGGCTATGTCAAATGATATACTCAGTTCACGGCACGGTAATTAGTATATCTACCAAGAGAGCACCTTTGCCGTTGTATTAAATTTGTGACTGAAGACGTATACTCTACAACAATTTTAGGACGAGAAAGGCAGGTACATTATCCCTCGAGGCATTAAATGTTAACTACACAGTACTGACTACAGCCCTCGTCACAGTATCGTTACGATTGAATACCTTTGTCCACTTGTAATGTCTGTTCTAAAGCAACTCTGGACTAGTTAATGTATGGTACGGTTATGGCTAGAAGTATTTCAATGTCACAGAGCGGTAATCCTTGCATCAACCAGCAGAGGACTGCGGCCGCTGCGTTAATCTGTCCGATGATGATATCCATTACCTGGCAGTACCAGAATGACAAAAGACAGATCAATTTCCCCACAAGACATTAGCAATGGACAACACTGTAACGATTACAGCCATTATCACAGTTCTGCAGCCGTCGGAATCTTTTGCTAACTGATGATGTATATTCATAAGCAATTCTGGAAATACCTATGTATACTACCGTTATGGCTAGCGATGTTTACAACTCACAGTACGGTATCTAGTACATCCACCAGCAGAGCACAGAAGCCGCTGTATTAGTCTGTTGCGTGACGAGTTAGACTTTATAACTTTTCCAGAATGACAAAGTACAGATCCATTGTCCCCCGAGATACAAACTATTGACAACACTGAACACAATACAGCCATCGTCACAGTTTCGTGGCCGTTGGACTGCTTTGCCAACTTATGGTACAAATTCGACAGCAATTCTGGAGTAACCAATGTATATTAGAGTTGTGGGCTTGAGATACTTCCAATTCCCAGCCTGGTAATAAGTACATCCACCTGCGGATCACTCCCTCCGCTGCGTTTATCTGTTTAGTGATGATTGTGATTTAATAGCATTTCTGGAATGACAAGAGACACATCCTTCGTCCCTCGAGATATTAACAATTGGCAAAGCAGCAATCAGTATAGCCGTCATCGAAGTTCTGTACCTGCTGGGCTACTTTGCTCACTGACGATGTAAATACAAAAGCAATTCTGGAACAACCTGTGTATGCTACGGTTACGTCTAGTGATGCCAACAGTTCACAGTACGGTAATTAGAACTTCTACCAACAAAGCACGGTTGCCGTCAGATTAATCTGTTGAATGGTGATATAACTACTGCAGCAATTTTAGAATGGCGAAGTACAGGTCCACCATCCCTCTATGTACCGACATTTGACAACACAGTACTGATTACATCCATCAACACTGTAGTTCATACGTTGGACTGCTTTGTTCACTGATAATGAAAACTCCAAAGTAATTCTGGAAAAATCTATGTATACTACGGTTATGCCTATTGATATTCACATTATACAGTGCGGTAATTAGTGCCTCTACCAACAGAGCACTGTTGCCGATGGAAAAGCCTGTTGAATGATTATATGAATTCTATAGCAACTTCGTAGTGACGAAATAAATGTCCATTATCCCTCGAGGTATCTTCAATTGACGACAAAGGAATGCTTACAGCCCGCTTCGCAGTAATTTATACGTGGGATTACTTTGTCCGGGGATGATATCATTTCCTAAGTAATTCGGGAATAACCATGTATACTACCGTTATGGTTAGTCATGCTTACAGGTCACCGTACGGTAATCAGTGTATCTACCAACACAGCACAGTTACCCTTGGACTTAGTTGGTTACTCAATATGTGTATACTACAGTAATGCTGGAACGAGATATGCAGATGCGTTAACCCTCAAGGCATTAACAATTGAGAAGACACTAATGGGCGTAGTCGCTATCGCAGTACAGTAGCCGTTGGAATCCTTTGTTCGCTGATGATGTAGGCTCAAAATCAATTCTGGAGCAATCAATTCATGCTGCGGCTATTACATTCACAAATATGTCACTGTAGCCGTTGGATAAATCAGTTCCAAGATTGTTAAAACTGTACAACAACACTATAGTGACAAAATTCTTATTCACAGACCCTCGTGACATTAGCAAATGACGACAGAGTACTCAGTGCAGCCATCCTCACAGAACTGTAGCAGTTGGACAGCTTTGTGCAACCACGAAGTAAATTCCAAGACAATTCTGTTATATTCAATGCATATCACGGTTGTGACTTGAGATATTTCAAGTTGACGGTACGGTAATCTTTACATACACCAATATATCAATGTAGCCGTTGGGTTAAGCAGTTGATTGTTAGAATTGGATTCTATAGCTATTCTAGTATGAAAAAAGAAGGATCCATCATCCCTCGAGACGTGAACAACTGACAACACTGTACTCAGAGCAGCCACCACAAAGCTTCTGCTGCCGTTGGAATACTTTGTTCACTGATGGCGTAAATTCGAAAGCAATTCTGGAATAATCACTGTATATTGCGTTTATGCATTGAGATACTTCCAATTGACAGTACGGTACGAATTACATCCACCACCAGAGAACTATAGCCGTTGGGTTAATCTGTTCGCTGGTCGATTTTAATTCTATATCAACACGTCAATGACAATGCAAGGACCAACTAATGCTCGAAATATTAATAATTTTCAAGACGGCACTGATTAGAGCCATCACCAAGGTGCTGCAAACGATGGATTAATTTGTTCACTAATGATTTAAATTCCACAGCAATTCTAGATTAATCAATATATAAATCACTTCCGGCTGGAAATATAAGCAATTGGCTGTACGCTGCCTAGCACATGAATCATCGGTGCACTGTATCCGTCGAGTTAATCTGTACACTGATGATACAAATCCTAATATAGCTTCAGAATGACAGAAGACAGATCCATTATCGATCGCGGTACTAACTGTTGACGGAACCGAATTGAACAGTCATCTTTCCAGTACTGTAGTCGTTTCATTAATAAGTAGACTGACGGCTACATTTCCACAGCAATTCTGGAATTGTCAATGCGTAGGTCAGTTATGGCCTGAGTTATTTACAATTGACTCTACGGTACATATTACATCCAACAAGACAGCACTGTAACCGTTCGATTAATCTGTTCACTGATGACTTTAATTATATAGCAATAATACAATGACAAAAGGCAGATTCATTATTGATAGAGATATTAATAATTGACAAAGCAGTACTAGTTACAGCCATTTACAAGATGCGACAGCGGTTGAATTAATTTCTTGACTGATGACTTGAGTTCCACGGCAGTACTAGAATAATGAATGCATTGAACGGTTACGGCTAGAGCTATTTACAATTGACAGTGCCGTACCTAGTAGATCCACTAGCAGAACGCCATAGCCGTTGAGTTAATCTATTCAATGGCGAGCTAAATACAACATCTATTATAGAATGACAGAAGGCAGCTCCATTATCGCTCGCGACATTAGCAACAGACGAAAGAGTACTCAGTATCGTCATCACCAAAGTACTGCAGACTACCTACTAATTTCATCACTGCTGATAGAAATTCCGCAGCAATTTAGCATAATCAATGTCTAGATCACATATGGCTTGAGATATTTATAATTGGCTGCTCGGTACTTCGTACACTCAGCAGCAGATCACTGCAACCGTTGGAAAATGCTGTCCACTAACGATTTAGTCTCTATTGCAGATCTAGAATGATCAAAGGATACATAAGACATCGGAAGTGATATTGATAAATGCCTGTGAAGAAACGAGTACGTCCGTTTACCCGATAGTATAGCCATTGCTCTAATTTTCGCTAAAGGTATTGACATATGTCAATACAGTACTAAATATAGGCATCCACGTAATTATACAGCCTGTGTACTTCAATGCAGTACTGTGATGGGCCATCTGCAGAGTACTATAGCTACTGTATTAAGCTACACTCCGTTCATCTGAGTTATTGTGCGTATTGCTATTCTAGATGCATCAATGGTTAGATGAGCTATAGTTTCCAATATTTACAATTTCCAATGCAGTGCTGAGTGCAGCCACCATCACTGTACCATAGCTATTGGATTAATCAATACACTGATAACGTAAATACCATAGCAATTAGGGAATTAACGACTAACATACTAATTATCGCTAGCGATACTTCGACTTGAAAATACGTTACCTGGAACAGACATCAACTCATGACGACATCCGTTTGACTAATCTATTCACTAATGGTTTAAATTCTACAGCAACTCTAGAGTGACAAATGGATAGATCAATTATCACTTCGGGTATAGACGATTCACAACGCAGTACTGATTGTTGCTATCTATACAGTGGTATTTCCGTTGGACCATTCAATTCGCTGATTATTTGTGGTCTATAGCAGTTCCCGAACGATCAGATGTCAAATGAATTATAGCAGGGTATATTAACAAGTGACAATAGAGCTCTTATTACAACCGTCAACACGGTACTATAGTTATTGGATTAATATATTCCCCGGTCATGAGGATACACAAGTATCATTTACATTGGATGAGGATACACAAGTCAACTCTATTTAATTAACACCATAAATGAAAGCAACAAGCTTAGGAGTACTCCAACCTGTCTGAAAAAGTATTCTGAGAATCCGGGCGCCTTACCTTAGATTGCATACGAGCATTTTAGGAATTGTACGGTACCTGCTATTACGTTTAGTTTCACAACATATTCGACAGCCCAAGCTAGTTTCGTGTCATACCTAATTACTCATACAATCACCACACATTTTATTAACGTTAGAAGAAACGAGGGAAATCTCTGGTATACTTTTTGTTTATAATGTGCTCTATAGCCCTGTAAATTGTCCTGGTATATAGAAAAAATCCTCAATCAATGTTCCAACTACTTATTCAAGGCTATACTACGTTCATAATTTACAAAAGCATAAGTCCGCTTTGCATACCACTCAATTAGAAATATAATCGCTAATAGTGTCAACTATACATATTCTACCTTATATCTATTCAGCCAATCCCATCACAACATAGAACAGCAATTATATCGCACCTCTCTGCAGAAAATTCTTCGATTCTCATACGCACACACATCTCTCCTCTTTGTACAAATGTATATCATTATTTCTATATTTATTTCCTTGCTTTATCGTTACTTTCCTTTGTTATCGTTAACTATGAGCCTCGCTCTGACAATTTCCGCGTAACCTTTCTTGTCGATTAATCCCGTATAGTTAATGCAATAAACAAATCAACTATACGTTAATAAATGATACGATATTCAGCAATAGTTCAAGCCGCCGGCAAAGCCATATTAAACTATCTAGTTAACCGATGTTCTAAGTTATTTACTCTGAATGAACAAAACACTGAGAAACAACAACTCAAACGGCATATTCAGTCCACCAGCCGACATTAATTAAAACAACGGATTGCATAACACTTCAATGCATATAGCAAAATTACCGAGAACTACAAATCCAGCTTAAAATCCAAGCCGCGTGTATAACCAAGCCTTCCCATAGCAAACAACCCTGAATTATAAGGCGGAAATGAATGCACAAAACTTCCAAGGATATCAAGGCAGAGATCGCCGGTGGAATATTTGACACAAGGATGGTCATACCGATGGCTCCACGATATCGAATCTGTAGCCAGTTCTAGTACTCCCGCCTGTTGATGTATCTGTTCGGTTCCTTGCTTTCCGTCTGGAGCGATTGCCAAATGCATTCGAGTCGAATCCGCAAAGCCATTTATTTTCATTCACGCTCCTGTATGCCAGGAGAATGATGAAATGCTGGCAGCATGAAGCCGCTAATGTTATAGATTGTCGTCATGACAGACAGAAGCGCGTGCTACTTGCTTCCGCTTCGCGCCAGTTAGTACATATCCTGGCGAGGAGTTGAGGAGGAACTGAAATTATACCGTGGAACGAGCCTCATCGACCGAGTGCATATTCAAAACTTCGCCCTCGGTGATGCGGTCGTTTCGGAGAAACAGCGGCTAGATTTCCAGCTGAAAATACGACGATATAACTTTGAGTCAAGTACGAGGATTCGAGTACTAATTAACGCGTGGAATTATATCATTCCGCCATTCCACGCATCGTCATTTGATATTTATCGCTAAACGTAGCACAGGTTAGTTGACCCACGTATGAGGAAAGGAAAGAGGAATTTGACAAAAAATAGGAAAGTTGTTTTAACTTATATTGGACGCAATATCACGCAATCATGTGAAAAAGGCAATGACCGACTCAATGGGGAACATCAAGTAAATGGTTTTCAAATGGTTTTGGATATGTACTATAGCATGTTTAATGTACGAATGAATGCAAATTTTCAACTTGTTCTCCCTTAAGTCCTTACACCATGATATACTTACGAGGAACTGAGCATGATTGTGTTTCTAAATTCTAACTGGCAACCTACATACTCATTTTATTGTAAACAGAATTTTGTCAATTTTTGTATTTATTCAAATTTCGAGCGCGTTAGCACGTGCTCCACGAAACTTCAGCCTAATGCTAGTGCAATTGATATTTATGGGATTCAGTACGAAAAACTCACGACGATGCAGTCTCGTTATCGTAGTATAAGCGGTTAGCGCCATACGCTACAGTAAATATCGTTTCCATACTTTCGTGAGTCTTACTTTCGCATACCGGGATTGAATCTGTGTTTACACTGTTTTGCTGTAGATGTTGAAAATTTCTGGTTGAAAATTGGTACAAATTGGAACGCTGTTTGTTTCAAAAAGGAAACGCCTTTTTTGCATTACGTTCAATTACGGAATGTAAAACCACTAAAGTCACACCATGAAAGAAAATGGGCAATTCTTCGTTTCCAATTAATTTCAGGCCCAATGAAGAGTATACCAGCGTCAAGTCACTAATTAAAGAATTTATGTGGTAGAATATACTCATGACGCAATTCCACTAACACGCACCAGTCATACTGAGTAAGAACAAGTAAAATACCATTGGTGTTTGAATTAATAGCAAACAAGTTCGGAGTCTAATGGAATAATTTGTTCGGAAAGAAATTATCTAGCAGTCAAAGATCGTGTAATATATTCCTTGGGATTCCTGCAGTGGTCTAATTTGCCCCAAATTGTAACCAAGGAAAAAATTTCTAAAGGAAACAGGATTCCTATGGCATTCCCAATCTTTTCTCCAAGAATCCGTCTCCGCCTTCCACCATAAATACGGCCAAGTGAAACTTTGGTCGATAGACGCAAGAGTACGTCTTCACCCACTATATAGATCCCACAAGTGATATTCTCGGATTTCTCCTCGGAAAGATATAACTGCTGAAATGCTAAGGTAGCGTAGATCCACGTTTGCACTTGGATGCATGCAATGGAAAGCCATTGGACGCCGAAGCAAGATGCTAGACATTCAGTTACCTCTATGAAAGCGCATTCCTTGCATGTACCGCGTCTATGACGCCGGAATGTAGTAATGTCGTCGCGGTAGCACGCACAGCGAACGCTAATGAACGGGTATCCTCCGATTGTAGACGGCAAGCCTAACGTATACGCCGCGAGCCGGCGAATAGCCGTTGGTCACAGTGCTCCATAATAGCGTTGTTCTAATTATTTGGCCCTATTACCTTCTGCATGCATACGAGCAGCACCTTTTCCGACGAACATGTTCCACTGTGCGACAAAGCGGCGTTTGCCTTTAAATAACGCACAATCCGACGCCACCTTCCAACAATTATCAGACGATACGTTACGTCTATCATCAATTCCTCTCGTCGTGGGAAGAACGCGCGAATGGACGCGTGATTTGAAGAAACATGTGTGACTGGAATGCGTTCTGCAGCTGCAAATGAATATATTCGGGCCGGGTTTGACGGAACCACTAACTAGAGCTTTCTGCTGCAGCGCTTACTCCCCAGAATGTACGTGCCTATTTTGTTTCGTGGATTTTGAAAGTTCGTCGCCTAAGTTATTCTGAAATGAGAGGCAGCTTCTCGGGAATTTCTTTTACTATAATTAATATTAACAGCTGTATTTTGTACAGCATGATTTTACCGATTATACAAATAACTGGAAGGAACAGTCCAAGTTATTGTTTCTGGAATTGTTAACATTCAGTTTTATTCAGACATAACTATATAATAGTATTACACATGTATGCCATGTTTGAGTGCAGCTTTATGTAGAATTACAATAAAATATCGTGAACAAGCTTTTCTAGGCTTTAAACGGCCTTTACTGGCTTCTAAATGTCATACTTGTTTAAGAACGCGAGAAATTACGCCGTTTTATAAGAGAATTACAATAAAAATGGGAGAATTCTAAATATTCATAATAAAATTGTATTAATTACGTAACGAATATCAAATCGAAGCAATGCCCCAATTAAAGGTACTTAGTTGAACCTCTATTACGAGAGTGGTTATTCCAAGTAGTGGGCAGATAGAAATAAAAAGTGAATTATTTGTAACCTACCGCACACTTTCCACATCTTGTCTATACCTATAAGAAGAAGGAGTTAGTGATTCTTCCATGTCAAATTTAACATTTCAATATCCCACTCTATCTTCCACGATATTTTACCTTCACACATTATTCTACCGAATAATAAATAAAAGGAGAACCTATTTCTTCCCATTCCTTATGTCTACACGAATGAAGCATGCTTCCATTTAACGCTAAACCTACAATGGGTAAAGTGTCTATTCACAAATCTTTAAATAAGTATTTCATATTACTTAATATACCGATATCTCTTCTAATACAGTAATATTATGAATTTTTCGGAACTTTCATTCAGTAAATATTTACAACACTTGGAATTAGTATTCCTAATGTTGAAGTTCCTAAATCTATAAAATACCCAGTTACTGAATTACTAAGTTTTAGGATGGCAAAACTGGCGTTGATCCACCAGAAATTAACGCAACAACAATAGCAGAGTAACATCTCGAAATTTGTAAGACTATTATAATTAAGTATAGAACACGAAAAAGGCGAAACGAAAACTCTCAAAGACGCACTCTAATTTAACTCTCATTCGAACACCAAGCGAAGAACGATCTTGCCTGTCGCAATTGATTTCTAAGGGCTGTGTTCTTGTCGTCGAGGACCGTGCTCCTATGCTTTCCCCAACCTGCGTTTCACATCGCCATAACGAGCTTGGAACAAAATCTTGTTACCAAAATGGTCGCCGGGTCGTGGTTTCTTTATGGTATCCCACCCGATCCTAGATATGACAGATCCATAATTCGTCATTATTCCACATAAAGGTTAAGGAATACCGTCCTCTTGTGGGAAAAAATTGAGAAACGAGAATAATCGGTAAATTAATAACTAAGGAGCTGAAAAGGAACTAATTTCGTCTGGGAGAAAGTTTGAATTATTCCTTTTAATATGGAAATTACTATGCTATATATGACTAATTTAAAATTCGTCATTATACAAAATTTATTGAATGCCGTCCTTTTGTGGGAAAAAAATTGAGGAACGAGAATAATCGATAAATTAATAATTAAGAAGCTGATATAGAATGCCAGGTGGTGAAAAGGAACTAATTTCATCTGCGAGAAAGTTTGAATTACTCCTTTTAATATGGAAATTACTATGCGTTACATGACTGATATGAAATTCGTCATTATTCAAAATTTATGATCAGGAGTATTGCAACGAATCGAAAAAAGGATATCCTCCTTATAGGAAATAATTGAGAATCGAGGGTAATCGACGAATCTCAAACTGATTTGTAAA
Source organism: Eufriesea mexicana (assembly GCF_001483705.2). Lineage (NCBI taxonomy): Eukaryota > Metazoa > Arthropoda > Insecta > Hymenoptera > Apidae > Eufriesea > Eufriesea mexicana. The sequence continues at coordinate 536,528 of NW_016912944.1, read as the reverse complement.
AGTAGAATACTGGTCTGTGGAGAAGAAATTTTGAATTAATCTCCTTAATGTCGAAATTGCTGTTCCAAACGACTGATTTAAAATTCCCCATTCTTCAACATTAAGGATAAAGGATGATGCCGCGAATGATATCCAACGGTACCTAACGAGGATAATTACTTTGCGGGAAAGGATTGAAAATATTGTTTCATTTGTACCTCGATGCTTATACATTTTCGCCATTAACTAATATTCATTGTTATATCTAACTTTTGTTTTGAAGATACCTTTCTAATTCGTAATTCAGTTCCTTAACGGACAAAGACTATTGAATATAATTGCAGAATATTTGGCTACCTCTTCCTTAAATAGTATGAGTGGTACGTGTGCTTTCCATGTTAAATCTTTCAAAACATCTACTTCTGTTCTACACAATAGTATATTATTGTCCCCTTCCCACATATTCCCAAAAATTCATTTCAATGATATTTTGAAATTTCTACTTTTGCCTTGTGATAAGGGAGTCAAATTATTTCTAGTTGATTTCTAGTTGATAGATTGAAGTTGCATCTTCTAGGCATCACAAAACAAACAGCAATTCCTGTAACAACGCATCAATGCATGAATATAATCCTTCATCGATACACCGTTTAAAGCAAACATTTAAAATAAACAATTAGTGACTTAAATTTAAATTAAGAGAGAATTAATAGAAAATTTAATTACATATTCTTCTGATTAATATTATTCTGACATATCATGTATGTAATTAATAAAATGTTTGAGAGGAACGTTTAAAATAATGTGATATAGAACGCAGGTTTGTAGCTTATATTTAAAAGTTAAAAGTGGGGAAATTTTTCCGCTGAAAATATGGATTTAACCTAAATGCTTTTTACTGACCACGCCAGTGAGTACCAGTGCCGAAATTAGGTACCAGAGTACACAGTTAGGTCATATGCAAGCGAAAGTTTCGAAACAAGGCATTATTAACAGGTTGGTTATGAAATAAAGCTTCTCATGTTCATTTTGAAGCCTGTTTCATTATTCTTCTACTTCAGAATCCCTTCAACTGAATCACAATAAATTGTATCAACAGATATTACGATACGCATAATTGGTATTGTTGATAATATATCAGAATTTCACTCTGAAAGTTATTATTTCATTCTGTACTATATAATTCCTATTTCTCCAGATCCATATTTAATGAAGAACTTTAATGAAATCGGTTGCTAATTACAATTAGAAGGTTCACATTCTTTCCAGAGAAATTTCATTGCTATCATCCTTTACTATTAAATGCATTATTAATTAATTCAATGAAAACGCATTCCATCTGGGAAATCTCGTTCCTTTTTATTAACACCATAGGAACTAACATTCAGGTACATATTTTATTCAACGTTATTATTACTTTCAACGTATGTTAATTTAGCAATAGCTATAACTGCAGCCTCTGCTTCGCGTCTTTACTAATATTTATCAATAACTCTAGGAATTACGTTTAATCCACTGCCAAAAGTGTACCAATGATATGACTTATATATTATGGACTCAAGGACGAAAACTGACTATACCGAACGACAATAATCAGGTAATCGACATACTGCAGATAAGCTGTGTCTAACACCACTGTTGCATTTCTATCAAATATCTCGTGCCGTGAAACAGTCAGATTACAATTCGGATGAAAGCATTTCTTACTGGACATTATTCACGATAAAAATTGTTATCTTCGTTGTAAATAAGGAGAGGAGGGGAATATAATGAGCCATCATTCTCAGGAATGCAGATATAAATTTGAAAATATTGCGTACTAATTTTGCACACTTACATTCTATTTAGAAGTTCAATATGTGTTTTTGACTCATTAAAGGCGTTGGAAACTGTAAACTCAAAGCAATCTCATTAGATCTAACTGGCATAAAATTCTATTCTTTAAAAACTTATACCATTGAACCTAATAAGTAGATTCTAGTTTTATTTACTTTTATTATTACCTCTAACACCATAAGACAATAATGAAGTGTTAGAATACAAGAGTACTAATTATATTAAGTCAAGATATTAGAATACCCTATTTTAACCAGTAAGAGTTATCAAATACATAAAATCATGGAGAATGGATATTTCTGGACATCCACTTTATAGTGACACCTTCATACCTATTGAGTTACAAAAAGCGTGTATTCCAACAAGATGTTCCTGACAGAAGGTACTAAAAGTACGAAACAGAGATGACAAATAGTGGACATTTACATTGAAATTTTAACACCAATTGTTTCTATAAAATCATCACAGGTATGCTAGCTGTTCTTAAATGCCTGATACCTTTGAACATAATAGATCGCTAAGAATGATACACATTACCAAGTAATGTAAAGGTAAATAGCTATCGGAATACGAAGTCATCTATGCCTCTGTACAATGCTTACCATATATTTATATAATTTCTATATATCAATCTTATATCCTAAATTCGTACTATGTGAAACAAGACTTAACGTCAGAAATTCCAGACCAGTTAGAAAAACGAATTCCTGGTCTCCTGCTTTCATAATTATTTAAAAGATACACCTTTTACGTGAAAATTATTCTTGATATTTATCATTAATATAACAGAAGGTTTACCTATACTCTCTTACCTTTATCGAATTGCTTCATAAAATATGTATACTTTATTCTGACGTACGCTGTATCCTGGAAGCGCCAGTATTAGTCAAGAGACACTCGCACAAATTTCTGCATTTCGATTTTACGTCTCGAATCCACTGCTGAAGGGCACTTAACCGACAGATTCTAACAAAAATGAAGAAACGCGTGGCACAGTTACATCGATATAAAAGTCCCAACAATTTACATCCAGTTATTAATAAGACAAACAATTTCTGAGTACGAAACGTTAATACTCAATGGTTGGCTGCAGAATAACTCTAAACCCGAACACAGTCGACATTTCGCAGCGCGTGTAAGTACTGGTCATCGAATCGACGACCACTTAAACTTCCGGCATTGGAAAACGAAAAAAGGGATGAAAAGCACACTTTATTGTACACTCCATTCCAGGTTCCCGTTTTACATGTCCAAGAGGAATCGACCACTGCGGTCAGATATCACTTCGATGACACTCCTCAAGGCATATTCGTTCACCACCCTTCGCTCAATTGTGAATAAGCTAGAGTTGTACCGTTTCATACGCACAGAATGTCGCTAGAAGTCAGAAATCTCGCTATGCCTTGTTGCCTCTCATTTACTGCAACCGAATCATAAATCTCCGCAGAGGATTCTGTCGGCTAATCGATTGTATCAAATTCATTTTGTGACGATGTCTGAACAGATACCTAGTAAACGCAGAATTAGACACAGAAAGATTCACCGAATAAATTTCTTGGAATACCGGCTATAAGACAAAGCAGTACCGTGTCGGTTACAATAATGGCAATAACAATTAATCCTCTGTGCTTTGAAAACATATTTAATTATTCAATCTATCGAATCCAATCAGAAGTCTGCACAGGAAGATATGATAGAAACAAAAGCTTCGTTTCGAAAAGAAGAGTTAAAGATGTTTGCGAGTTTCCTTGATGTGCTGTCTTATTCAGTGCCTTCATCTTAACTGGTAACTGAAGACAAAAACAAATAAAGTATTGTTGACCTATGACGTAGGTCTAGTGGTACATGCGATGTGCAAATGGTTGAGAAGCAGTTCCGGTGAGTAAGCTGTAAAGAATAGTATCAAGTAATACAGTGGCGTTAAAAATGCTTGCAGTATTACATAAATATTATGTAAGGAAGTGTATATAATAGGAAAATTGAAGAATGCGAGTAAATATCTCATTCTAAAAATATGGGTAAAGCTTAAATGAGTGATGGATCTATGATGGGTCTAATAAGATATATGTAAACAAATGTAAAATATCCATATTAACGTTAACCCCACCTTCACTCATATTTTATAAACTACTTATTTCCAACATTTGAATTTTTATAATGATATACTGTCTCTGTAACTTACACTAATATTGTAGAGCATATTTACAGTAATTGTTCGTGCATTTTTCAGATTTGATTTTAACTCATCCTAAGATTCGCTTTATTAGAACCCACCGTATATAAGCTTGCTAGTTATCAAAGTCAATTGACTTCCCTTCCCATGACTTCATCCCGTCGTAGCCGCATACCCTAGTTTCCCGCGAATTATTACAACAATTTGCCTTTCGTAGAATCTATGACATCTTATTCACATATTTTCGAAAAGCGTGCCAACTGCTTCATTAGTACCATAGTCAACTCCAAATTTGTGGATACTTTGCGCCATGAATATTTTTCTATGCTTCACCGTGACGTGCTGGCAACATAGTGAAACGCTATTCGATGCAAACAATTTTGTTCGAGGAAAGAAAGGAAATTATAGATAGACGCACTCTCAGCCTATATCTTCTGAAGGAAGAAAACCAAGTAGCGAACGGCAGATCTTCTATCCGTTTATACCGACGCTAGTAGAGCGCAGATTTCTAGTCTCACTTGTCTCATACTGGATTTGTCAGTGTAGAAAACGGGTTCGACGTACGAGGCTCTACGTACAGTTTCGAAGCCAGGCTTAAGGCAAGCACCCCAGCGTGCATTTTTCTGAAAGTCACCTGAAAGCGTACGATCAATTTCGTTCGCAGTCGTTCTGCTCTAACTGAGATAATATAAGGCTTACCAGACTCGCACGTTTGAACACTAACGATAAGTCTCTCCATCGCCTCTCCTGATCTCGTTGCGGCTATAACGTACTGCTATACTGCTCCGATTGTACCTGCGCAAGGAGAATCGATCCCCTTCCTCCTGAATTATTTTGACGCCATTGGCTGCGTGGATGGTAGACGGGACAAATTGCGAGGATAAATTACGACATAAGTACTGCATAAGCGATGGAGCGTCATCTGAGTATGTGTATAACAATGCATATTGGAATAGCATCTCTGAGAGAAGTAGACGAGACATCGGAAAAATATTTGGGCGAACGAGGAGAGGCGGGATTTTATAAAGGAAGACACCGAGGGAGGAATATTGGGTCGTATGATTATTGTCTACGACGAGGGGCCTTGATAAGTTGGAAATCTTCGTGGTGTAAAATTGAAGCGAAGCAGGAACGTGATAGTTGGACATTTGGCTGTGTATGAGTATACGTGAAACGTATATTTAAAGACATTATTATATATATATTGAATGTGCAAATAGGAAAACTAGTATTAATCTAATGAGTTAGGGAGTGGACAGGGAACAGATTGCATAGTTAATTCGAAACATTTATATATGGCTGTATACACATTTTAAAGGTACAAGAGGTGTACGATGTATCGGGACCTAAAGTTCTAGTCTTTGAATATTTTATTACTTTCAAATAAGGATAGCTATTAAAACTTTGAAATGATAATAAGGGTACTGGGCTACAACCATTATTAGCTAGCTTTTGGAAAACAGCATTTGCTACTTACTTATTAAACAGCCAATTAAATTTGCGGTCAAAGAATGCAAGAATTACTAAGCCTTCCGTTAATAACAAATTGTTCATAACATGAGCTTGTGATGAAAATGAATAGAACGGGAATACCTAACAAGATATAATGACAAACTTCTCATATCAGTGTTTAAATGGATTTGATAAGGGAATAGATAGCTCGATGTAACACTGTCCAATAAATATTATCTTGTGTTTGAATATGTGATAATCATTTGGAAATTCTTTTGGAGTTTACTTTGTCAAAGACGAGTGCGTAATTTAAGTTGCTCTATCATCCGCTGATATAAAAATGTGCGTTTAAGAAAGAATAAGCAGTAAGAGCGATAGGAGTTTCATTCCGGTCTTACAAGTTAGATGAGAGCATCCCGAGTTAACCAATGCTTCTTATTAAAATTATTGTTGCTTCTAAATAATTATAAACAGCTATCAGATATTTGTAATAACTCTCCGAGCATTATTCATACGAATAATTTTGGATTTTTATAAAACATTTATTATACGATACGCATTTGCTTCACAGTAGAGTATTCCTTACATTTCTCTGAAGAAGAAGCCACCCACGAGCAATATTAGGATGAAGATCTGTAGTGATAGAACGGTGAATATGTATGTCGAAACTGAAAGACGTACATATAAAAAGTGGTACGGTTAACTTAACATAATGGTGTTTACTGGAGGATTTCTTCATTTAGTTATTACGTAAATGGTATTATTAATTTTATATAAATTATTGAATTTATTGCTAATATTTAATTGATATTGTTAATAAAAAATTACCCGAATCGTGTATTTACATACATTTACTTCGTTAATAACGAAACCGACAAAGTTGGAAAATCCTCGGCCGATATCGGAAACCTATTGTGGGTCATATAAAATGGGCGCGGCGCGAATCCTCAGGCACTTGCCGGGAGGCGATCGGTCCAGGTTCCTTGGGGGCCGGACCATGCGCCTCCCGGAATTCACCAGTTGGACCTAGGTGACCTTCCCGAAGCTCAGAGTTGGGCATGCTCGCTTTGGTGGGTAGAACTTTATACCGTCTTTTTTCGGTTTTATAGACTTGCTCGGATTCGGATATAACGTCGTTGTATCTAATGTGCCTCATCGTTCCACTTTCTAATCAGTTCCTTTCCAGGGCTAATCTACATAATTTATTCCATAGCTTCATTATCTGACAACGCTGGTATGAACTCGAGTTCAGTTGTTACTACGTCTATATAGTAACTTCTAAGATTTTGAAAAGTTCGTCGGCGGAGTAGTTGGAGGTGGCATTGGGGCGGGGTGATGGTGAGGTGGAGATGGATGGCGGTCATTATCTAAACCATCTGACTAGTCTATAGCCATTTGCGTGACCCCCCCAAACTCCCCCCCCCCCCCCCACGTATTTTATTTCAGCATCTACCTATCTCTATTTCCGAATTCTATCATCGTTGGTTTGTTATCTCGAATTCGGCTTTACTCCATCGATGAGATATTTCTGCTTCATAGATGGATGGTTGCTTCCGTTTCGTTAAGGTTTACGTTTTCCATTGGTCGCGCTTCTATTTCCCTTCCTCTGACTAATCCGTTTATTTTTGGGTTTATATTTAAACTAATATATTCTCCTTTCAGATTTCAGGTATCTCAAGATTTAATCTGGAAGACGGCGTAGGAAAACGAGAGATGTGTGCATTCAGACACAGCTGGTTGCAAGGCAGAAGATATTTTTGGACACTGAGGGATTCATGCGTTCGGATTTAAGGCGTTATAAGTAGTTATAATAGTGTTTACTAGGCTAAGACTTACGTGCGCGTTATCTGTACAATGGTTGGCAGAATAACTTGCAGCGCATACGTCTATTCCTTATCCTTCCTCTGTCTTCCTCTCGTTTACCAAATAGATCATAATTGTACAGCCGACAATCGCGATCGTCCTTAAGTACAAATTAGCCTACGCGATGTACTTCCGTGTACTCGATAATTCCATACATCGTAAGCCATCATCAGGAATCGTCTCCAACACACATACAAGCCACTTTCAACCTCGCCATGCATCGGATTCCAGGACGGCCTCCATGTCACTGTTCCCTCTGGGGTGAATTGTTCAGCAGCCCTGGTCGTACGCTACTAGGGTATAGGCCTGTAGCTTGTCCGGAATGTTTCTACGGTCATACCACCAGGGATGATTATGTTCTACTCCTTGGGGCAGGATTAGGTACCGTCTGTCCGCCTGCAAGTTCCCACTGGACGCTCGAAGAGGCTCTTGGAGATTCACTGGTTCGGGTACTACATTTGTTCACGGCTAAGTCATGGCAAGGTCGGCCATGGTTGAGGTGGGCTTGGCCAGATCGTGGTGCTGAACCTGGAGCGCCTTGTACACAAGGGTACGCTTCGTATGCTAGTCGGTCCTTTGAATAACCGCGAACACATTCAGGCCCGGCGCCATTATGGCGTAGATCTTCTGAGCTCGCGCTTTTCATACTTGATTTTCCAAATTTTTGAGAACATAGAAATATTAGAGTCTGTTGAAACGCAGCACGTTAACCTTGCGTCAGTAGAGCATAAATATTAGTACGCCAATCCGAAACGCATTTTGTAAGGCACGAAATATAATATAGTGTCAGTGGCTTCACGCTCTCCAAGTTAGATTAGATACATTTGAAACTGGTGTCACCAGTAGTTTTCGCCACTAGGGCGAGTGTGGGTTCTCGTTACGTAGCCTCCTCCACGTTGTGAGTACTTGCAACTGGTATCGCTTTCCAAAGCGTAATTTTAAGAAAACGATGTCAAGCTAAATTCTAGGAACAAAGTCTACGATAATTGCTATCTATTGGAAATATTCAGTGTTCTCTTTGAGCTTCGAAAATATAAAGCGATCAGAAGTTTTCCTAATGAAATTTAAGGGCTAAAACTTGGCATGCGTTTCACAACTATATTTTTATCAACAGGACATCAACACTAAAAGACACTACTGTAGCTAGGAGTCGGAGACTGTTATTGTATGCATTTCATCACATGTTACCAGTAAACGACGAAGACACTTATCAACATGAATTTTAAATTGAGCTTGTAGTTAACGAAATGAAAATTCATGACCCATGGTACTTGTTTAACTTATTACGCTACAGGGTACCAGGGTCTCAAATTAATATTATTATCATTAACCTCATATTCATAGTTACATTCTTCGAACTAAATCACCGGTTAGTTTTATAGGGTATTAAATTTTCTACTAGATACATTAATTACAAGACTAATATTAGCTATACATTTAGAACTTCTAATTTACGCGATACCTTACTAGCAGCAATGCAAGTGTTGGCACGAATGACATAAAAATCGCGTTTCCGCGACACATGGAAGAATGGCTTGCATTGAGCAAATTTCCGTAATACTAAATCTTCGTGAGTTGTGAGTAATGCAATCCTTGACGTTTCACAGGAATGACGTAATTTCGATTACCTCAGATGGACGTGTCAGGTTGCAATCAATGTCAGTATTTTTCTCCATCGTTTCAATAGACGAGGACGCTTTCCGAGGACCTTTCACTCCGTTTAGGGCAATTGCGGTAGGCCGGATGAAACAAAAATAACACGAACTGCCGATTCATGCAAGGATTGGTGTTCCCGTATCAATCCCTCTATGAAAATTGGGAACCGCGACCTACGAATTTCAATTCCATTTATTACACCTAGATTTAAATATTTGTAGTCGGTTTTGACTTTTACCGAATTTAATTACAGCATTCCTTTGCTAATAACCCTGCATAGATTTTAGAAAATATTGTATATAACATCGTCACACGTCTTCAGCTTCCAGCCTATGAAGGTTCACTAACGTAGATTTCCAATGGCAAAGTTATTCATTATACGCTTACGCGTACCTGCAGTCTATATCATAGTTTCTGCCACACAATTGTGGAAAAACTGCGTGTTTCGTAGAGCTTTCCAAATTTAAAGCTTCTACAGAGAACGTATTAGACAGCTTTTTCGAATCCTCGTATTACCTTCGATGCATATTTTTTAATTAATTATCTAAGACCAAATTTAACATAATTCTCAATACTTGTCGAACACTATATATCGCGGTCAAGAAATCTCTGGTTTCATTTCATGTTCCTACCCAAATTACCCAATACACCTCACGAAACTTTACTTAATCCTTCGCTGGATCTGACAAGAGGAATCATTTCTATGAATTTATATTTATGTCATAATTACCTGATATATTTCGTGAAACACACTCACACGATTTCTCTACAAACTCCATAAATAATTCACCAGTGACATGAACAAGAAAGCACTTATTAACGATAGAAATACCAAAGGGGACGATATGTCTTGAACCAGATGCGCTGTCATCGCAATTACCGAGGGTATGCAGTTGCATATTGCAAAGAAAACATAGTATTGCGCATTTTCCATCATGTACACGTACCTTTTCGAGGGATACCGGGAGAACGAGGGTCGAATATACAAAGCCCATGTCAGTCGGGTAATCTGTGAGTTGCGCGTCGGACAATTGGTATGTTCCTATACGCACATGCAAATCTATGGTTGAAGTCGAAGGTAATTGTCGTCTAATCGAGCTGTGAAGTTAAGAGTCGAAGTGAAACAGGGTTGTAATATGGCAATAATGTGCTGAGCGTTTCAATAAGCAGAAGAATGGTACGCAACTTTGTCATTCTCACATATTTATGTCGTTGTTGCCAATAAATGTTACCACTGTTCAATCTCTGTACTGATATCGACTTTTATTCGACCTTGATCATAATTATGAGTGGTATTTTAATTTTATAATACCGATTTAACCCTTTGCGCTTGAGAGGGGCACTTCGGTCGCCGAATGCTAAAATTTTGAAACACGATATTCATAAATATGTCGAATACCAAATAATGTAATGACGTGCGAGGTATTGAAATCAAATATCTCTACCTGCTAATTACCATACGATTTCTTATTCCTGCTCCCAAAATTATCCTCAGCGCTGTGACGGAGAATCTTTGAACTCCTATCCTCCTTTGGCCAAAGAATCGAAGAGTGCAAATGGTTAATTGCCTTAAATAACGTATACCATATTTAGGTACTCGTTACAGGTTGATGGTTCCAATTTTAACAATGTACTTTAATCTGACGAAAATTTTAAATTCCTAAGCAAACATATAAATTCTGTATCCTTGTCGTCCTTCAATTTATCTACAACACTCGCAGATTCCTTTCTCGTATTCGCAGTCAAATTATCCTTGGGACATTTGGTGAAACGTAATTCACCTTCTAATATTCGACATTTTGCAGACAAACTATAGGATGACTTGCAACAATCTTCGTTGGCAGTTCGAAGGTAAACGAAACGAGAAACGTAGAACTTGCAACACTGCAGTGACAATGTGAGAAGGCAGAGGGTTTGCCAGGATATGCTCTTCCGCGAATGTGGAACAAAGGCGAAAATATGCTTGGTAAGCAAGGGGTGACCAAGATCCTTGATTACAAAATGAATACTACTCATCTTCAGCAAACATGCACTTTAAAATAGATAGACAGAAGTGCTAGCATTTATTTACTCGCAACAGTGACACAGGATTACCTGTCTGTTATATTCCTAACCACTCCACATGTCTTAACAAGCTTGATACAACGCTCGACTTCCACAGTGCCGCGACCTCACTGCTGCTTCTAATTTCCTCAGAGGTCAAAGAGATCCCCGCTCCTTCTTCCGGCTTTACCACCAAAATTACACCCTTCCTCTCTCTTGAAATCCCCGCCGCCTTATTTAGGATCGTGACAACTTCATCCATAGCAAATCCATCGAAAGTGCAAACATGGCGAGGCCGGAATTCACCCACATGTAACGTACCGGCTCGGAAGGGTTCTTAGAATGTATGGAACGTGGATGAAGCGTAACATATAACCGAGTGCGTCGTTTCGTACGAGGGACACGTTGTCGGCCAAAGTAAGCACATGTTCAACGGAATAAACAATGACACCCCCCCCCCCGCGCAGCCGCCACTCGCTGGCTCCTCATCCTCCATAACTTTTTCCCCTTTCCTGCTCCGCGCCGTCTTTCCGCGCCGAATTGACGTAGCCGGACGTGTCAGAGGTGGCTTGATCGACGTGCGTCCTGCGCGAACTACGTCTAAAGACCTCTACCGTGCGCAATACCGACGAGAGTTATTATACGGTGCCCATAGGTAATTTGCTAGGTCTCGGAGTCACGGAGGATTATCTCCCAGGGCCTGTTTCCTTTCGAATGGCACGATTTAAGCGAGACCTTTGGTGACCTCAGAGGAAATTTTTGATAAAAGTTTGCTTGTAATTTTGGCGAATTCCGCGATGAATTTATTGGCCATTTGTGAGAGGAGATCTTATTAGACTATGACATTTGCTTTGGTCAATTGACGGGAAATATTTTGTTCACGTTGTTTCAGAATTATGCTCCAATCCTTTTCAGAAATGTTGATATACGTTGATGTAATGATTACAATAAGGAATATATCTAATTCGATATTTATTGCACTTTTACGCTGTAAAGCTATTATTTCTTTTAAAAGGGTTACGTGTAGAGCAATTAATTTTGCGGCACCTTGAATTCGTTCCTTTCAGTATATTTGTGCGTGTTTGATAACATTTTCTAAACGAATTATGCCAAGAATTGGATATCGAATACGTTATTTATTCGATGGACTACTCGCTCTAACAAGCAATCTGCACTTACACGACAATCGTATTGCTCTCCTCGAAGGAAACGTGAGCTGCACGTGTTTGGTATAATTATGTAAACGGTTGCCCTATATTTGTAGGAAAATCTGCTTCGATTTAAGTTTCGAGTGAATTCTCAGTTCACGGGAATTAGCAAAGCTTCGCTAAATCAATTTTAGAATCAATTTAATTTCAGTTTCAAGCAGAGCAACTCATTATTTCGAATCTCTGCACTTTGCTCCTGTGCCACTATTAATAATAATAATTATTACTTTTAGCGCACGTTTGAGGTTGGCTTGTTTCGATAAATGTTGGAATATTATTAGGAGATATTTAATCATCCATATCGTTATCAAAGCGGCAAAATATTTTATTTTCAACGTTTATAATTTGTTTTGTTCGCGCCGAGTCTTCATCTGTAACTTAGAATTTGCTTCCCGCATTCCTACGAAAAATAATTATCTACATCTAGGCGTAATGGCTAATGTTATCCTCACAAAATATCGGTCTATTGGCTAGTGCTACGAAGACTATGAATCGCAGAGGACAATATTCTTCATTACTACTAACCATGGCTAGCTAATTCATCTAAAACCACACGGCTTGAAATAAATTTTATTTCTATGTCTCTAGAGTGATTTACCTTCATAGGTCGGTGACACAACACTCAGCCCACTATAACAAAGGTCTTAAGAAATGTTATGAGTAATATCATATTGTAAACGTGACGCTGCGTTAATTTATAATACGTAGGAAGCTCGCAATGAAGTATTGTAAAGACATGATAAGCAACATTACCATTTACACATCACTGCTAATTTCATTCCTCCTGTCGCCAAAATATCACTCTGAGTTTTATGTTCATATGTATATGTTAAACTCACAATACTAATACCGTCAAGCGCCCTTTCTTAATATGCATAATATATTCGAAACAATTAATATTATATTAATTCCAGTATTATATCGAATTCACTTTGCTGTAAGATATTCACAAAATGCCTACACAAATGGCTACTCAACATGGCGACAAAGATAATCTTTCACATTTTTATATTCACCAGTAGCACTTAAACGCGCTTCGGAGCCAAATACGAATAAACGCCCATGTATTATAGAATCCATGCGAAAGGAGACCGGGGAAGAGTTCCATCCATTCAGGAGTATGCATGTATACATAGATTCTCGTGATTCTTTCTTGTGAATCTGCGTCACGTGTTCCAGGTATGGCCATGTGGTTGCAAAGGGGAAAAGGGTGGAAGGGAGAGAGAGGACTAAAGCAAATGGGCGGTGGTGCAGAAAGACGCAGAATTTCATACGCACGCATATATGCACAGGGGAATGGAAGGAATGAGCACAGTCGCTGTACAAGCTGGACCCGTATTAGGTGACGGGTTTCGTTGATGCCTCATTAGCATTCGTTTTTCATCCTCCACGCCGATCCACCGTGCAACAACTTTACGTCGACCCTGCTTCGAAAACTATGGCCAAAATTTCATTGATCGTATTCCTGCACCGCGATAGTTTCATCACACTGAAATTGTGTTCCATTCTATACCCTGGCGGAATTCGTGTGTCAGAGCTCTGCTCCTCGAGCTTATTTCGTTTCCAAATATTTCGTGACTGAAATTGAATGCAAGTAACCGTGGGCGGTCATTTATTGCAGGTGGTTGGTCGTTTTTGATATTCGTTGTACCAAAGACTTCCATTTTTATTCTTTCCTCTTCTATATATTGAAAGAAACATTCCTCCGTTAACGTTGCTTGATAATTTAATGGTTGCGGTTTATGATGGGAAGTCAGTCGATTTCGGTGTGAGGTTAAAGGGACAGGTGTGTCGAAATAACGACTGAAATAATGCGAAATGCAATATTCACAAATTACTGAAAATAAATTAAAATGGAGGAGAAGTACACTTATGGTATACTAAAGCGCCAAATAGAACTACTTGTAAGCAATACATTGCCAATGAATATAATTTAGTCTAAGTCCAAACTATCACCGCGAAATTAATTTGGATATTACCACAAAACGCTGTTCTAATGAAAGAAACAGAGAAATACATTTTTCTACGACATCTAATATATAACGACACCTTTACGTTCATTTTTACATAATGGTATTCCATAGTCCGCAATATATCATACTAGTCTGCATACTGTATTTTACAAGCCAGACCTAAGTTATTCACTTCACCTTCAAGAGCATCTAAACTGTTGTCTATATCAACTTATACATTCAGTAGTACCGAGAAATACAATTCGAAGGCATTAACTAAATCATTTGATTCCACGAAGATATTTTTATTACAAATATACAAATCCTTACCTCCCTGAACACTCTGTACATATAAATGGATGAAAAACTAAATAACACTTATGCGGGAGTATACACAGCAAAATTTGTCCTAATTTAATCATTTGTCCACATGTAGATATTCATATGAGACAAAACAAGCGACGAAATTATCCGTAGGAATCCTGTGTATAACGAAAGTATCGATAACTAGAATTAAATACCACTTTCACACTGCATCTACGCATAAACTTACACTTTAGGCACAGAGTGGGTAGAAACTCTTCATGAAATAAAACGACAATTGCTACATTATGCAGCAAGATAGTCCGCTCTAAAATTTTCAGTGCTTTTCAAATAACTTCAAGGCGGTATATCTCAGTAAGAAGAAATTATTTTTGAATATGGACAAGTTTGATTGGAGGGGCTACGTTAGTGTTACAAAGAGGAATGGACAAAAACTTTGAGGCTACTGTTACTATTTTCAGAATATTATGTAGGATAAAAATAAAGATTGCAAAAGTCTATTACTCTTATTTACTTTTCCATTAACGTGATATTGCAACCAGTATTAGCCCCTAGATTCGGATTCACCACATTAAATTATAGAATATCTTAAATGTGAGGCTTTCAACATATGGTATCGTCTTTGTCCTGCCCTTTTTTTGACACGTTCGACATTCATTATAGCGTTGCAGCGACTATTCACACAAACCGGTAAAACTTGTAGAAAGGACTGTAGACGCTAATTAATGTTCGTTTGCGGTGTTAAAGGCTGAATACGCTAAGCGAGTACGTATGCGACATGTGCGTACAATGGATTTCTATATAAGGAACATAGAAATCTGGAGGCTGTGCTGTTGCTTCGTCGCGTACTGTGCGATAACGTCGGTCCCAAGTCATGACTACTTCCTCCCTAAGTTTCAAAAACCACAGCCCGGAATATAGTCATTCGTTAAGACGAGCACAAAATTTGACCTCCATACGTATTTAACATGCCTTCCAGTTCCCCAAGTCCGTCGTAGTTTCTCGGTGCCTGCGTCACGATTGCGATGGAGAAAGTAGTTCAAGACGTGTCCAATGAGAACTAATTACCTGACTGAATTGAGTGTCTGTGGATATTGCGATGTCAAAGGGGATATAATCAATTTGTTAGGAAAGACGCATGACGGAATGGCCAGTGGTTTAATGGAGTGGAACAACGGAAGTGGAGGCTAGAAGCCGAGGCTGAGAGGATGGTGCTCGGGTGAAAGGAGAAGGGTGCGTACGACTTCTGTTTCACCATCCTTTCGCTCTTCTCTCCTCTATTCTTTTTTGGATTATCAGGTTTGAGGGGTACGGATTCATTTACTACGGAATCGAGTGCATGGAAGAAAAGTGCAATTCGTGAGCAGTAGTTGAGTGGGAAGGTTTGAGCTTGAAGGGACGGACGAAATTAGCGATTAGTTTAAGGGCTTATTGCGCTTTGGCCAGTAAGGACATATTGTATATATAATACGCAATGATATTATGGATATTTTGTTAACTTTCTGTTGACTAATGGTGTCACTTAATTCAACAGACTAACCTCGTCTTGTTTGCAAACCACAGGAATATAAAAGATGAATGACTTATTTTGAAATGCAGTACGCATATGCTACCTGAAAAATACGGGCAAAATTCTTACGTCGGACGAAGTACATACTACCGAAATTTGGAATGAATTTAATCAATTATCAACTAATTTTATTACAAATGTCATTGAAATGTGCCCATTGGTTAACGCTATGTATATGATCAATTATCATATTAAACACAATTATCATTAGCTACGTTCTTGAATAATGGCTATTATAATAATTACTAGTATATTGATTAAGGCATTGTGCTACTTTTGTTAACTGCATGCCCACACTTTCTTTGTACAGTCACCATCATATTGCTACGTACATCTAAGGGAATAGTTGTAAGGCAACTTTCCTTGACCTGCGCATTAAACGAATTGTCATCAACAGTTTGAAGGAACCCTGGATTAAGTTTCATCCATTCCCGCCTAAATTATAACACAAAATTCTAACCTTCCTATTTCCGCTTTTCATTTCCGATTGCGCGTAGAATCATAAGCACGAAGCTCACAGTAAAACGATATTTGCAGTGCAAAATCTGGAATTACACGCTAGCAGGCGTATTCATATTCAAGAAAAGGGATGGGAAGTGTACTGTGCAGGGTTTGGTACTTCTCCGAAATGAGCCGTTGAATTTTTAATCACTGCAACTGTCTTCGCCGTTCACAAGCTTCATCTGAATTGGATAGCGCATCTGCATCGAAATAGGGAGCACAGATTAATCATGCATTATGTTTTTATGTTCTGCCACCAAAGCAGCCCGCTGAAGAACTTGGCACAGCAATGCAAGTCAATAAATAGCGCCGTATACCAGCACATAGCACAACACAGCACACTACTGCTCAGGACGGCGCCACTCCGAGCAGCACCGTTTGAGCACAGCACAGCACTTCATCGCCCCGCACAGCATTGGATAAAACCGCAAACAGAACAGGCAGCAACAGTGCGCAGCTGATTGCAGGAGGGCGCACGAGGGAGAAGGAGAGCACAGCGGGGCCCAGTAATGCTACGAATATCAATGGACAACTGAGAATGGCACATGTTCCTGAAATAACGTAACAGATACTAGCCAGAGCAGGCCACTGCAACGCTGAGGGAAGAGCGCCAGGGGGCAGCAGGACACAATGAATCGTCGTATACCCCCGAAAGCAGCCAATAGCATAAGTTACTAACCGAAGCAGACATTAACTATCCAGGCGTATCCTACCCTGACGCAGTAAAACCTAACGGCAGCAGGGCAAGGTAGAGCGCTGGAAAACACAGCAGGCCTGAGTGGAGCGCAGAATACATCGCACTGGAGCCAAAAATACGGTTTCCGAGCCTATTCTAGCTTAGCCAGTCCAAGATTGTCATACTCTAACCTCACGTACACAGTTTTCCGTAACCTAACAGCAGCTGGGATCACCAGAACGCAGGGAAGCGACGCAGATGGCAGGTGAGCGCTCTTGTGCGCCAAATACCAGAGGATGCTAGCGTAAATCACAGATCCTAATCCCAGGCTAGTCTAACCTAGCCTATCGATAATTGACCACGACATTGTGCAGTCAAGGACAGCAGAGCGTAGCACAGCAGGTTGAGGAGCCGAATACAACTGGTGGCAGCGCATAGCACCGATTCATACCCTGACATTATCCACCGTTGCTCATCCCAAACCTACGACAGTAGAGCATATCCGCGTGAAACGTAGCGCAGCGGAAGAGAGTAGTGCATAGTAAAGCGGCGAAGACTACCGTATCGCAGCGAAAAAAGCAGACTCACATACTACCCTAATCTGACCTAACCTTATAAAAGCTACCTTCCCAAACAAATCCGGAGCGGAGAATTGCAGTATGCAGCAAAGTGCAGCACAGCGCAGCAGAGTGTGCATAGGCGCTAAATACAAATGAATAGCATCATTGCCATTGAATTAACCAATCCGCTGACCATTAAACGCTGTAGCAATTCCAGAATGATCAGACGAAGAACCAATTATGTTTGGAGATATAGCAGTTGAATATACAGTACTTGCTGTAGCCGCATACTCAGTATTATTTGCATTGGTACAATCTATTTACTGGTCTCTCGAATTCTATGGCGACGGGAGAATGAAGGTGGTGAAGGTAAACACATAACCGCCAGAGACATCAACAATTGGCAATACAGAAGTGCGTATATCTGCCTACGAAATTATAAATCCAATCTATAAGCGTACACACTGACCTTCTAAATTCTATAGCAATCTGCGAATTGTCAAAGGATGGAGCAATAATCGCCGGAGGTATTAAAAATTGAAGATAAGGTGCTGAGCGTAGCCACCATTACTGTACCATTGCCGCTTGAGTATTCTATTCAATGAGCATCCAAGTTCTACAATAAATTATTGAACGATCAATGGCTAGTTAAATCATCGCTGGATAAGTTAATAGTTAACAATACGTTACTAAGTAGAGCCATTTACACGATACTGTAGCCGTTCGTTAAATCCACTCACTGGTCATATAACTTCCACAGCTATTTTAGAATGACCAGTTGATATTGTAAACATCGCTAGAGATATTATAAAGAGACAATACGGTACTGAGTGTAGAAATCTTTGCAGATCCTTTGGAATTACATTAAACTATACGCAGATTATCATATTTCTATAGCCATTATACAACGGTCAATGATCGCATCAATTGTTTGTAAAGAAATTGACAGTTGACAATACCTGAACGAGTATAACCGTCTACGTACTGTAAGTGTGATGTGATAAATCTGTTTACAGAACACGTAAATTTAACGGTAATCTTAGAATGATATATAGATGAATCAGTTACCGCAGGAGATATCAACTGTAGACAGTAGAGTCCCGTGTGCAGACATCTATACGGTACTAATGCCATTCGAAAATCATACTTGCTGATCATCTGGATACTATAAAAATTCTAGAAGTGCCATCGGATATATCAATTATCGCCAGGAAAATTGACAATTGACCATACGGTACTGAGTATAGCCATCTTCACTGTACCATAGGTATTGCATTAATCTATTCACTGAACATTTAAATTCCATAGCAGTCCTAGAAATATCGTGAGGAAAACCGGCTACAAAACACTAAAGCCCTTGTGATGATACATGCTGCTTTGATTCTTATTCCACAGCAGCTATAGGATTACCAATGTGCATATCAATCATCCCTCGACATATTGCTAGTTGACAATACACTATTAAGTTTAGCCCTCAGCAAAGCACTGTAGCCATTGGAATAATTTATTCACTGATCACATAAATCCAGAGCAGTTTTCGAATGACCAATGGAAGCATCAACTGTCGTTGGCGATATTATTATGTACACTACAGTACGGGGTATGGTGATCTACAAAGTATTGTAGCCATTGATTTAACGTATACCCTGATCACCTATATCCTATATCAGTGACAGCAGAATTATTGGATAGGTCAATTATCGCTAGTGATATTAGCATTGAACAATTCATTGCTGAGAATTTGTATCTACACAGTACTATATCCATTGTATTAATGTACACGCTGACTATTTTAACTCTATAGCAACCCTAGAATGACCAATGTGCCGATCAATTATTGTTAGAGATGATAATATTCAACGAAACTCTACTTAGTATAGCCACCTTCGCCGTACTATATTCATTGCATCAATATGTTCACTGACCGTTTGCATTTCATAGCAATTCAAGGGTAATCAATGGCTACATCAATTGTAGCTACACATACTGAAAGAAGAGAATACAGTATTGAGTGCTGCAGAAACATACGCATTAATAATGCCACTGAATAAACCTATTCAGTTAATAATTAATTTCCCCAGGAATTCAAGAAGTATCAATTTATGGATCAATTATCTCTAATGCCATTAACAGTTAAGAAAGCTGTAGAGGGTATAGCCATGTAAACAGTACTACATCCATAGCATTAGTATATTCACTGATTTGTCAATTCTGTAGCATTCCTTCATTGATGAATACATAGGTGAATTGTCGCTTGATATATCTGCAACTGAAATTACAGTACTCAATATGGCCATAGACTTAGTACTATAGGCAATGGATTAGTCAACCCACTGCTCATAAAAATTTTATAGAAATTGTGTTGTGATAAATGGATACTTCAAAAATCGCTAGGGAAGGTAACGATCAACAATTCCGAGTTGTGTATATCCACCTGCGCAGTACTACGGTCATTCTGTAAATCTGCTCTCCGACCATTTAAATACCATAGCATTTCTAGAATGGTAAATAGCTAGACCAATTGTCTCACGAGATATTGACAGTTGACGACAGACTGCTGAGTGCTGCACGTTCAGGGAAATATAGCGATGTACGTTGTACTAACGCTAATGCGTTAATATAT
The DNA here is from genome assembly GCF_001483705.2 of Eufriesea mexicana. Classification (NCBI taxonomy): domain Eukaryota; kingdom Metazoa; phylum Arthropoda; class Insecta; order Hymenoptera; family Apidae; genus Eufriesea; species Eufriesea mexicana. The sequence continues at coordinate 516,112 of NW_016912944.1, read as the reverse complement.
ACAGTGGTCATGTTAATTCGATAGCAATCCTACATTGATCAACAGACAGATGAATTATAGCTCAAAACGTTAATAATTGATAATACGCCACTCAGTACATTTATCTACGGAGTACTATAGCCACTGTATTAATATACCTTCTGATCACATATACTACAAAGAAGTAGTCCTAGAATGATAATTGCATTTACCATACATCTTTGCTGATATCTTCAATTAACAAAACAGTACATGGCAGAAACACTGGCAATAAGCTATAGCCAATGCAATAATAGATTCACTGATTATTTAATTCTGCAACCCAAGAATCATCAATGTATAGGACAACCATCGCTAGGGACAGAAACAAATAGTAATACCGAACTTGATATAGCCATCCATGCTGTACTATGGCCATTTATTAATGATTTCGTTGAAAATTAATATTCTGTAGCATGTCCAGCATTTTCAATGGATAGATCAACCCTTCTTACAGATATTAGGATTAACAATTAAGAACAGAGAATAGTCATCAGCGCAATACCGTAGCCACTGTATTAATCAATACAGTTACTATTTAAGTCCCACAGTTCTTCAAGAATTATCAATGAACAGATCAATTATCTCTAGTGATATTGACTTCCAACAATACATATCATAGCTATCTACACAGTTTCAAATCCATTGCATTAATCTCTACACCGATACAGTCACGTTCCAAAGCAACTCTTCATTGACCAATGTGCGTACTAATTTTCGATTGAGACATTAGCAATAGATAGTGCAGTACTTAATGCAGCCACATACGCAGTATCATAGCCACTGCTCAAATTTTTCAGGTATCACGTAAATTCCAGAGCAATGCAACGATTATGAATGGATGGATCAGTTATCTCCAGAGACATCAACATTGAACACTGCACAACAGACTGTAGCCATCTAAACTGCACCATATCCATTAGATTAATCTTCTTATTGATCATGAAGTTTCTATGGGAATCCTAGCATCACCAACGCGTCGATATTATCGCTGGAGGCTTTGGCAATTTGCACTAGAGTACTGGGTACAACAATCGGCGTTGCGCGGTAGCAATAGGATTGATCTACTCACTGACCACTAAGTTCTAAGGGAGTTCCAAAATGACCAGCGGATAGGTCAATTATCGCTGGAGGTATTGGAAACTAACGCAGCAGTGCTGAGTATAGGCACACAGGCAGTACTATATCAATTGCATTAATCCATTCACCCCTCATGTAAGTTCTGTAGGAATTATAGATTGACCAATTTGTGGTTCATTTATTTCTAGAGGAAATAACGATCTGGAATACATTACTGATTATAGCCCTCTATGGAGTACTATAGCCATTGCACGAATATACCCGCGGATCATTTTATTGCAATAGCAACCATATGGTGATAAATGTGTGCAGCAATTATGTCAAGAGTAAGTAACAATCAACAATAAACTACAGGCTAGAGCCATCTACACATCACTACATCCATTGCGGTAATCTATTCACTGATCATGTAATTTCTATAGTAATTCCAGATAGAACAAAGGAAAGATGATCTGTAGCTCGAAATATTAACAATTAGCTACAAAGTACAGAGTACAGGCACCAACACCATACTACAGCCATTGGGTCAACATATATAGTGGTCATCCTATTTCTGTATAGCGAACTTAAAATAATCGATGGTTACATATATTATCGCCTGAGGTGCTGACAGCTGAAAATGCCGTAATCAGTATGGCCAAAAGAATAGACCTATAGCCAATGGCATAAAGATGCAAAAAATCTTCCCAGATAATGTAAATTGCGTAGCAATTAAATAGTGACCTCTAGAGAGGTCAATTATCGATAGAGGTATTAACGACAGACCGTACATTGCTGACCGTTGTAACAATTACATTATCGTAGCCAGTGAATTAACCTCTTCAAGGGCCATACAATTTCTAGGGAAATTCTATAGTGATGAATGGACAGATATATCATTGCCAGCGGCTTTATCAATTTCAAATACAGAGGCGAGTGTAGCCACGAGTGTAGCACTATACCTATTCGTATATGCTATAGACTGATCATAAAAATTCTGTGACAATTCCTGAATGGCAAATGAGTGGATCAATTGCCGCGAGAGATATTGACGATTGATTATACAGTGCAGGGTATAGCCACCTGCACTGTATTATAGCCAATGGATTAATGAAATCAATGATCATGTGAATCCTATAGCAATACTAGAAATATCAATGGATAGATAGATAATCTCCAGAGATATTAACGATTGACAATACAGTACCGAGTACTGCCACCTATACAGTACTAGAGCCATAGAGTCTCTCTATATACTGATCTTCATATTCCGGCAGCAATTCCAGAATGTTCAATGGATAGATGCACTATAGCAAGGGAAATTAAGAATTGAGGATAGGGTACTGCGTACAGCGATCATCATTGAACCATAGGCACTGGCATAAAGTTTCCGCCGTAAATTCTATAGCATATTCTATAATTCTATGGAATGGTCAATGGATACTTCAATTATCGCTAGAGATATTAACAACTGACGATACAGAACTGAGTATATACCTCTAAACAGATCTATAGATCTTGTATTTATTTATAAACTGAAACTTACCTTCTGTAACGATTCTAGAATGATCGATAGAAATATAAATTGTCGCCATAGATATTAAGAAATGACAATAAAGTAACCAGTATAGCCATCCACAGAGCCCCATTTCGTTTTCACATTGAAATATCCCCCACTTTAAGCTATTCAATGATCATGAAAGTTCTATAGCAATTCCAATATGAGCAATTGGTGGATAAGTTATTCCAAAAGGTATTAATAGCTAAGTATAATGTAATGAGTATAGGCATACAGGCAATTCTATAAAATTTGGTTTAATATATAAACGGACCGTTCATATTCTATAGCAATTCAGTAGTGATCAATGGAAATATCAATTATTGTCATACGTACTAACAATTGACAATAATCCATTGAGTATAGCAATCGACGCAGTACTACAGCCATTGGTACAATACCTATGCAGATCGCCTAATACATAAAGCAGTTCGTGATTTATCAAGGGATAGGTAAATTGTCGCTAGAGCATTGGTAAATGGCAACACAGTATTGAGGGTAGCCATCAACACAGAAATATAGCCAGCGCATTAATCTATTCGCTGATGATTTAGGCTGCATAGTAATTCTCTAATTATGAATCCATACATCAATTATTGCTTCATATATACACAGTTGATAACGCAGCACTGAGTATACTTGTCTACATCTTGCTATATCCATTGGGTAATTCTATTCACAGACCACCTAATTTCCACAGAGATTCTAGAATTGTCAATGGATAGATGAATTATCGCCAGAGATATATACAATCGAATACAGAGTACTGAATATAGCCACCAAGGCAGAAATGCAGTCACTGGAATAATCTGTTCACGGGCCATTTATACCGTATTGCAGTTCCAGAATGACAAAAGGCATATCAATTATCGCTCAGGATATTTACAGCTTGCAATACATTAGTAAGGGCAGCAATCTCTTCTCTCGTATTACCTCTGGGCTAATATATACGCTGATTAGCTGCAATAAATAGCAATAAAGCATAATTAGTAAACGGATGAAATACGGCTAGAGATAACAATACTTGACCATACATTACTGCGTACAGTCATTAATATATTACTTCAGGCGTTGGGATAACCTATTAAATGATGGTTTCTATTTTACAGCAACTCTGGAATAATTAATGCATAGATCAATAAACTCTTCAGACATCGACTACATATAATTCAGTACTCGGTGTAGCTGTGTACACATTTCTATATCCATTGCATTAATCTAATCACTGACTATCTAAGTTCCACGGCATTCCCGGAAATACAAAATGACCCTGGATATACTGATAAAAAACAATACAATACGCAGTGTAGCCGTCCACGCAGTGATACAGCCAGTGGATAAATATAATGGCCGATGACTTAAAATTCGTAGCAATTCTAGAATGTCAAGGGACAGATCCATTAACGCCATACAAGTTAACAATTGACAAAACAGTACTGACTACAGAAATCTGCACAATACCATAGCAACTGGAAATGATCTGTTCGCTGCTCATCAACGTTATTCTGGAATGGTTGAATGATAAGTGAATACAGCAATGGTCGCTGCAGAGAATGGCATATGACAATACATTTCTGGATGTATCCGTCAAGAGGACGCTGCTGTCGCTGGACAAATACCTCCACTGATTACTTAAATGCCAAAGCAAATCTGGAATAACCAATGCATGGATCAGTTACTGCACGAGAAGCTTATAACTGTCATTACGGTACACAGCACATCCAGCAGCAGAGTACTGCCTGCGTTGGAATAACCTGCTCAATGTTAATCGAAATTCCACAGCAATTCTAAGATGACAGATGACAGATACATTATTGCTCGAAATACTAACAACTGACATCACAGTACTGAGTTCAGCTAATATTGCAGCACTTTAGACGTTGGATTAATTTGCTCACAGACGATGCATATATCAAAGCATTTCTGGAGTAATTATTGTATGGTACTGCATTGGCAAGGGACATTTAGTACTGATAGTACGGTGCTTAGTAGAGTAACCAACACAGCACCGTGGATGTTGGATTAATCTGTACATGGATGATTTATATTCTAAATCAATATAGAATGACAAAATACATGCCCATTATACCTTGAGATATTAACAATTTACAACAAAGTACAGAGTACTGTCATCATCACCGTACAATTGTTATTAGATTAATTTGTTCCTTGATGATTTAAATTCTATAGCAATTCCAGAATGGCAAAGCACATATCCAATTTCCCTCGATATATGAACAAATCTCAACACAGAACGCAGTAAAGCCATCATTACAGTGCTGCTGCCGATGAACTGCTTTGTTCCCAGATGACTTAGATATTACGGAATTTCTAGAATGATAAAGCGCAGATCCATTATCCCTCGATACATTACGATTTGAAGACACACAACTGAGAACAGCCATAATAACAGAACTCTAGCCGCAGTATTACATTGCTCAATGATTATGTAAATTCCAAAGCAATTGTTGAATAATCACAGTAGAGTACTGTTATAGTTAAGGATATATACAATTGGCAGTACGCTACTTAGTACATCCACGAACAGAGCATTGCATCCGCGAGATTATTCTGCTCAGTGACAATTTCTATTTTATGGCAATTCTAGAATGACTAACACACATCCATTATCCCACGAGATATTAACAGTTGTCAAAACAATACTGAGCACAGCCATCATCAATGTACTGCTGCCGTTGCATTACTTTGTCAATGATGACCTTTATTCTATATAATTTCTAGAAAGATGAAGCACAGATCCGTGATCCCTCGATATGATAACAATTGGTAACACAGTACTGATTACAGCCATCATCACAATACCGTACCCGTTGGATTACTCTTCTCGCTGATGACGAAGGTTGCATAGCATTTCTAGAATAACATATGCATGGAATGGTTATGCCTAGTGACGTTTACAATTTTCATTGCTGTGCTCAGTGCATCTACCAAGACAGCGCCGATGCCGTTGGATTAATCTGTCCTCCGATGATCGATATTTCCTGGGAATTGAAGAATGAAGAAAGACACATCCATTAAGCCTCGAGTCATAAAGAGTTGCAAGCACAGTACTATGTACAGCAATCGTCACGGCACTGAACGCGTTGTGCTACTTTGGTCACTGATTATGTAAATTCCAAAAGCAGTTCTATAATAGTCAGTGTATAGAGCGCGTATAATTAGGGATATTCACAATTGGCACAACGCAACTTGTTACATCCCCGAACAGAGCGTTGCAGACGTTGGATTTTTCTGCGCAGAGGCCACATTTATTGTATAGCAATTCTCGAGTGACTAATGCAGGTCTATTACCCCCAAGACATTATCAATTGGAAGCACAATACAGGGTACAGCCTTCACCACTGTACTGCTGCCGTTGGACTACTTTGTCCACTGATGACATAGATACCATAGCATGTCTAGTATGAGTAAGGAAGGACCCACTAAACTTCGATAAATGGACAGTTGACAACACAGTACTGAGTAGAGCAGCTATCACAGTACCGTAGCCGTTGGATTGCTTTGCTCACTGATAACATAAATTGTAAAGCAATTCTAGAATAACCTATGTATAGAACGTTTATGGCTAGTGACATTTAAAATTCACAGTACGGCTTTTAGACCGTCCAGCAGCGCAACACTGTATCCGTTGGAATAATCTGTTCAATGGCGATTAGGTGCTACAGCAATTGTATCATGACAAAACACAAATCCATTATCCCTCGAGATATTAGCAATTGACAACAGAGTATGGAATGCGGTCATCATCAGAGTACTGCAGACTTTCGATCATTTGCCCGTTGATGATGTGAATTCCGATGCAAATCTAGAGTAATCAGCCTACAGTACGTCTGTGCCTAGGGATATTTGCTATTGACAGCACGCTACATAGTGCATCTACTGACAGAGCGCTGTAGCCGTTGGATATAGCAGTAGGGTGATCATTTTTATTCTATGGCAACTTCAGGATGACAAAACAGAAACCCACTGTCCCACGAGAGACTAACAATTGCCAACACAGTACGGAGAACGGCCGTATCTACTGTACTGCTTCCGTTGGATTTCGTTGCTCACTGATGGTGTAAATTCTATAGAATTTCTAGAATGACGAATCTCAGATCCATTGTCCCTAGACAAATTAACAATTGATAACACAGTACTGATTACTGCCGTCATCACAGTACCGTATCCTTTGGATTACTCTTCTCACTGACGACGAAAGCTGCAAAGCAATTCTAGAGTAACCTGTGCATGGAATGGTTATGGCTAGTGTTATTTACAATTGTTAGTGCTGTGCCTAGTGCACCTGCCAAGAGAGTACGGTTGCCGCTGGATTAATCTGTTCTCCGATGATTTATATTCTGCAGCAATTCGTGAATGAAAAAGGACGGATCCTCTATCTCTCGAGCTGCAAACAATTGAAGTATCATAATGAGATCTGTGGTCATCACAGCACTGTATCTGCAGGACTATTTTACACATTCATAATGTGAATACCGAAGCAATTCTGAAGTATTCGGTTTATAGTACCGTTATGGAGAGCGATATTTAAATTTCACAGTACGGTACTTAGAGCAAACATCAATAGAGCTATGTGGCCGTTGGATTAACATGTTCAGTGACGATATTCATTCTTTTACAATTATGGAATAACAATATGCGGATCAATTATCCCTCGAGATATTAACAACTGACAACACGATACCGAGTGCAGCCATCGTAGCTGTACTGCTCCCTTTGTATTACTTTCCACACTGATGACTTAAATTCTGTAGCATTCCAGGTATGACAATGGGAAGACCCATTAGCCCTCGGCAAATGAACAGTTGAGAACACAGTACCGAGTACAGCCTTCATCGCTGCACTGTAGCCATTGAACTACTTTGCACACTGATGACGTAAACTCCAAAGCAATTCTAGGATAACATTTGTATAGAACCGTTATTGCTAGTGATACCTACAACTGTGAGTACGGTGCACAGTATATCCACCAATAAATCTTTGTTGCCGTTGGATTACCGTGGTCGCTGATGATATTGAATCCGTAACAATTATAGAATATCAAATTGTAGGTCGTTATCCCCCGATATATTAACGATTGGTAACACAGTACTGAGTACTGCCGTCGTCACAGAATTGTAACGGTTGACTAACTTTGTTCACTCATAATGTCAGTTCCAAGGAAATGCTTTAATAGGCAATGTTTACTACGGTTGTGTTTAGTGACATTTACATTTAACTGTACGGTACATCGTACATCCACAAATAGAGCACACCAGTCGTTGTACTTAACTGTCCATTGATGACCTGTATTCCATGACAGTTCTGGGATAACAACATGCAGATCCACTTTGTCTCGAGATATGAACGATTAACTGCAACGTACTGAGTACAGCAACCATCACAGTAATGCATCCGTTAGACTACTCTGTTGACAGACAACGTGAATTCGAGAGTGATTCTAGAGTAACCGAGGCATAGCGCGGTTACGGCTAATGACATATACCATTGACAGTACTTCATTGAATAAATCCTCTAACAGATCACTCTTGCCGTTGGATTGGTCTGTTCGCCGATTATGTACACTCCATTGCTGTTCCAGGGTGGGAAAAGCAGATCCGTTAACCCAGGAGGTATTATCAAATGACAACACAGCATTGAGTAAGACCATCATCACAACATCGTAGCCGTTCTATAACTATGCCCACTGATGACGTGAAATGCAAGCAAATTCGGGAATAAGCGTTGCATATTATGGTTATGTCTTGAGACATTTCCAATTGTCAGTACGGTACCTACTACAACCACGAATGAAGCACTGTAGCCGCAGGACTATCGTGTTGTATGATGATTTAGTTCTATGACATATCTAGAATGACAAAATGCAGTTCCGCAATACCTCAAGATATTAACAATTGACACCACAGTATTGAGTACAGCCATAATAACCGTATTGCAGACGATGGACTACTTTATTCACTGATGATAGGAATTATAAAGTATTGCAGAATAACCTATGTGTAGTACGGTTATGGCTAGCGGCATTTGCAATAGACAACACGATGATTAGTACACCTAACAAGGGTGCATTGCCGTTGTGTTAATCCTTCAAGTAATGATGTACATCCTGCTGCAAATGAAGAATGGGAAAGGAAGTTCCATTATCCATCGATGAATTAGCAATTCACAGCACGGCACTCACCTAATCTAGCCATTATCACAGGAATGTAGACGGTGGAATAGTTTTTTCATTGATGATACAAGTTCCAATGCTATTCTGAAGTTATCAATGTACAGCATGGATACGTCTAGAGATATCTCCAACTAACATTACGGAACCCATTACATCCACAAATATAGCACTGTAGCCGTTGGATTAATCTGTTCAGTGATGATTTAAATGCTATAACCGTTCCAGAATGACAGGACACAGTACCCCGGGCACTCGAGACATTAACATTTGGAACAACATTGCTGAGTAGAGCCATCATCACATTACTGTAGCCGTTGGACTACTTTGTTTACTGCTGACGTAAATTCCAAGGTAATTCTATGATAACCAGTGTATAGTACAGTTGTAGGTAGTGACATTTACAATTTACAGTACGGTGCTAAGTACATCCATCAATACATCTCTTTAATCGATGGATTAAGCTATTGAGTAGTGATTTATATTTTATAACAAATCTAGAATAACGAAATAAACAGAGCACTGTTGCCGTTGGACCAAATTTGTCACTGAAGATGAATATTCTACAAAAACAGTAGAATGAATCATGATCGCTAGAGAAATTAACAATTGGCGAAACGGCGCTGGGTATAGCCATCATCAATATGCCGTAGACGTTCGAGTGCCATGTTCGCTGGTAATGTAAATTCCAAAGCAACTCTGGAATAATCAACATACGGCACGGATGTGGCTTGCGATATCTCCAATTGACAGTGCGATACATATTACAACAATGAATATAGTACTACAGTCGTTAGATTATTGTGTTCCACGATGATTTAATCCTATGACACCTCGAGAATGACAAAATATAGTTCAACTGTACCTAGAGATATTAACAGTTGTCACTACAGTGTTGAGTACAACCATCGTGACTGTATTGTAGACGATCGGCTACTTTGTTCACTGCTGAAAGAAATTCTAAAGTAATTCTAGGGCAATCTATGTATAGTACGGTTATGGCCAGTGCTCTCTACAATTGAAAATGCTGTGCTCCGTACGTCTAGCTAGAGAGCATTCTAACCGTTGGATCATTCTGTTAACTGATGATGTGCACTCTGCAGCAATTTAGGAACGAGGAATGAAGATCCATGGTCCCTCGAGATATTTATAATTGACAACACATTACCGAGAACAGTCATCATCAGGGTATTGAGGCCGTTCAATAACCTTGTACACTGATAATTTAAATACCAAAGCGACTCTGGAATAATCAATGTATATTACGTTTATGGCTCTACAACTATTCGAACATTACAAAATACATGTCCACCATCCCGCGAGACATCGACAATTGAGAACACTGTTCTGAGTACAGCCATCATCACAGTAAGGAAGCAGTTGGAATGCATTCTTCAGTGATGATGTGAATTCGAATGTTATTGTAGAATAAACTATGCATAGTGCGGTTATAGCAAGTGATATTTGCAACCGAAAGTATGGCATTTGGTATATGTTCCAACCAAGCACACTGGCCGTGGGATTAACCAGTTCAATGATGATATAGACATTGTAGCTATTCTAGAATGACAAAATACTTATCCAGTGACCCTCGACATATTAACAACTGACAGCAGGGTGCTGATAGCAGCCGCCATCATAGTATTCTAACGGTTGAAAGACATTTTTCACTGATAATGTCCATTCAGAAACAATACTAGTATAATCATTGTATACCACGTCATGAGATATTTCAAATTGACAGTACGATACATTGTATATCCACCGGCAGAGCACTGCAGCCTCTGTATCAATCTGCTCAATGATGATTTAGATTTTATAGCTATACTACAATGACCAAAGGCGGTTCCGCTGTATTTCGGGATATTAGCAATTGACAGCAGAGAACCGAATGCTACTATTATCACATTAATGTAGACGCTGTATTGCTTTATGCACTGATAGTGTAAATTCCAAATCTATTCTGGGATAACCAACGTATACTACGGTTATGGCTAGAGAAATTAACAATTTACGGTACGTTAAGTCGTATATCTACCAACAGAGCAATGTTGACTTGGGATTAATCTGTTCAATGATGTTATATATTCTATAACAATTCTAGAGTGACAAAATTCATATCCCTGATCCCTAGCGATATTAACAATTGACAACGCATTACTGAGATCGGCCGTCATCACAGTGCATTAGCCGTTTGAATACTTTGTACACTGATGATGTAAATACCAAAGCAACGCTGGAATGATGAATGTATGTTACGCTTACGACTTGAGGCATTTCCAATTGATTGTACGGTACTTATTACATCCGCTATAGCACAGTGGCCGTTGGATTAAATTTTTCGACGATGAATTAAATACTATAGAAACTCTAGAATGAGAAAATACAGATCCACTGACCTTCGAGATATTGACAATTGACGACACAGTACTGAGTAAAGCCATCATAGCTGTCATGTAGACGTTGGAATACTTTGTGCATTGATGATGTAAATTCGAAGGTGGTTCGAGAACAACCAACGTATAGTGCGCTTATGGTAAGTGACATTTACCACTAACGGTGCGGCATTAGTACTTCCAACAGAGCACACTTGCCGTTATGTTAATGTGTTCGCTGGTGATGTATTTTCCTCAGCAATCCTCGAACGAGGAATGCAGCTTCATTATCCCTCGACGTATTAACTATTGACAGCACAGGGCTGAGTGCAGCCATCATAACAGTTCTGTAGCCGTTGTACTACTTTGTGCACTGACGAAGTAAATTCGAAAGCCATTATGGAATAATCCATGCACATTGTGGTTAAGGCATGAGATACATCCAATTGAGAGTACGGTACCTGTTACATCTGCCAGTATAACGCTATAGGCATTGGTTTCATCTGTTCTATGATGACGTATATTGTACAACAATTCTAGAATGCCAAAGCACAGATCCGCTGGCCATCGAGAAATTAACTGTTGTCGTAATAGGACTGAGTTCAGCCGACATCACAGTACTGTAGCAGTTGGACTACTTTGCCCACTCATCATGTAAATTGGAAGGGTGACCCTAGAACAATCAATGTATAGAACGGTTATGTCATAAGTTATGTTCAATTGACAGAAGGGTGCTTAGCGGAACAACCAGCGGAGCACGGCAGCCACTGTATTAATCTGTTCAATGATGTTATCGATTTCATAGCAATTCTAGAGTGACAAACATCAGATCTGTCATGCCTCGAGGCGTTAGTAATTGTCAACGCTGTACTTAGAACTGCCGTCATCACAGTAATGTAGCCGCTGTACAGATTTGCTCTCTGATGATGTACATTGGAGGGGGACTCTAGTGTATCCAAAGCATGGTACGGTTATGGCTTGAGAATGTTCCAATTGAGATTACAGTAGCTACTACGTCAACCAATATAGCATTTTATGCGATGGATAAAGATGTACTGAGATGATTTACATTCTACAGCATTCCTTGAATGACAAAATACAGGCCCACGTTCCCACGAGGCATCATTAACCTTCAACGCTCTCCTAAGTATCGCTTTTATCACAGTATTGTTGTCGTTGAAGAACTTTGTTCACTAGTAGCGTGAACTTGAAAGTAACTCTGGAACAATCTGTGTACAGGACGGTTACAGCTAGGGATATTGAAAACTGGCAGTATGGTGCATGTTACATAAACCAATATAATACAATACACGTTTGATTAAACTGGTCCATAACCACATATTTCCTACCGCAATTCTACATTTGCAGAATACAAGTTCACTATCCCTCGAGATATTAACAATTGACATCACAGTACTCAGCACATGCATCATCACAGCACCGTTTACGTTGGACGTCTTTGTCCACAGATGATGTAAATTCCACATAAATTCTGGAATGGTCAGTGTATGGTCGGTGTATGCGGTAGTGTTATGTATAGTGTTATTTGCAATTGGCAGTACGGTAATTTGTACGTCTACCAAAAAGTGATATTTGCTCTGGATTAAACTCATCACTGTTGATGTATATTACATATATTACAGCAATCCTAGAAGGAGAAGTACGGGCACATTACACCACGATATATTAAATCTTGACAACGCAATAGTGATTTTAGGCATCATCATAGTACTGGAATGATAGAATAGCATTGTTCACTGATGAATTCAGTTTCATAGCAATTCTAGGGTAATCAATGTATACCACGGTTATGGCTAGATATATTTATAATTCGCAGTATGGTACCTCGCACATCCACCAACAGACTACTCTCGCCGTTGGGTTAATCTGTTCGATGATGATTTACATTCCATAACGGTTCCAGAGTGACAAAATACAGATCCACCGGCCTGCGGGGTATGGACCATTGACGACACAGTACTGCGAACAACCATCACCACAGTGATGTAGCCGTTGGACGGCTTTGTACACTGAGGGTGCGAATTCGAATGTGATTCTGTATTAACCTACGTATAGTGCGGTTATAGGAAGCGATATTTGAAATTGAAAGTATGGCATTTAGCTCATCTTCCTACAGAACCTTGTTGCCGATGTTTTATATAGTTCGCTGAAGATGTAGACTCCACAGCAGTTGTAGAGTGAAAAATGAAGGCCGGATATTCCTTAAGAAATTAACAATTGGCAACACAATACTGTGTACAGTAATAACCACAGTAATGTAGCCGGTGGAATAATTACTTTACTGGTGACATAAATTCCAAAACAAATCTGGAATGATCAATGAATATGACTGAAAGCATGAGATATTTCCAATTGACAGTAAGGCACTTAATACATCCTCCAGCAGAGCACTGCAGCCGCTGTACTAGTATGTTCGAGGATGATATATATTTTACAGCTACTCTAGTATGACAAAACAGATCCATTATCCCTCGACATATTATCAACTGACAAAACCGTACTGAGTACAGCCATAATCAGGGAACTGTAGCCGTTGGAAAGCTATGTCCACAAACGATGTCAATATCAAAGCAATTCTGCAATATTCGATGAACATTACGGATGCGACTTGAGAAATTTGCAACTGAGAGCACGGTACGCAGTACATCCACCAGCAGGGCACTGCCGTCCCTGTATTACTCGATTCAATGATGATATAAGTTTTACGGCTCTTCTAGTATGACAAAAGGCAGATCCATTATCCCTCGATACAGTAACTATTGACAAGGCATTACTGAGTTCGACCATTATCACAGTACCGTTGCCGTTAGCTTACATTGTTCAAGGTTGATATAAATGCCAAAGCAATTCTGGAGTAATCACTGTATATTACGGTTATGGCTCTATTTATTTTCAGTTGACTATACGGTACTTATAATATCCACCAATCGCCAACATCGTAGCCGTTGGATAAATCTGTCCAATGGTGATTTAGATACAATAACAATTCGGGAACGTCGAAATACATGACCACCATCTCGCGATATATGGAAAATTGACAACACTGTACTGGGTACAGCCATCATCAGAATAAAGAAGCCGCTGAAATGCATTCTACAGTGGTGATGTTATTTCGAAAGTGGTTATGGAATGAACTATGCATATTGCGGCTATGGCAAGTGATACTTGCAAGGGAAGTATGGCATTTAGTACATCTTCAAACAGAGGACTCTTTCCGTGGGATTAATCTGTTCACTGTTGATGTATATTCCTCACAGATTGTGGATCGAGAAATGCATATACATTATTTACCGAGATATTAGCAAATGACCCCGCTGTAGTGATTACAGCCGTCATCAGTGTATTGTAGACGTTGAATTACCTTTTACACTGATGACGTGGATTCCAAAGCAATTCTGGTGTTATATATGTATACTGCGGTTACTGCAAGCGATATTTACAATTGAATGTATTACACTCAACACATCCTCCAACAGAACACTATTGCCGTTAGACTAAATATCTCGCTGAAGATGTAGATTCCACGGTAATTGTAGAATGGAGAAGGCAGGTCCATCTTGCCTCGAGATATTAACAATTGGCAACACAGGACCGGGAATTGTCATAATCACTGTTATGTAACGTTGGAATACTTCGATCACTGATGATGTAAATTCAAATGCAATTCTGGAGCAGTCAATGCATGGTACGGATATTGAGTTATTTACAATTGACAGTACGGTGCTTACTTCGTCCACGATTATGGCAGTGTTGCTGTTAGATTAAGAAGTTCAATGATGATACAAGTTCCATAACAACTCTAGAACGACAAAATACATGTCCACGGTCGCTTGAGACAACAACAGTTAAAAACACTGTAATGAGTACAGCCATCAGCACAGTAAGTTGACGTTGGACTGCTTTGCTCTCTGATGACGTAAGTTCCAAGGTAATTCTGGAATAGGCAATTTATAATACGGTTATGTCTAGCGATATTTCCAGCTGACAGTTCTGGAATAATTAATGCATATGACGAATGGCATGAGATATATACAATTGACAGTACGGTACTTGGTACATCCACCAGCAGAGCACTGCAGCCTTTATAAATATGTTCAATGATGATTTACACTTTATTGCTGATTTAGTATGTCATAAGACAGATCTATTGTCCCTCGATTCATTAACAATTGACAACACAGTTCTGAGGACAGTCGCAATCACAGTACTGTAGCCGTTGGACAAATGTGCCCACTTGTGACGTCAATATTAAAACAATTCTGGAATAATCAATGCATGCTACGGGTACGGCTTGAGAAATTTGCAACTGACAATGGGGTAAAAAGTACATCCACGAGCAGAGCACTGCGGCCGGTGTGTTATTCGGTTCAATGATGATCTAGATCTCATAGCTATAGAAATATGACAAAAGACAGATCAACCATCCCTCCAGATGTTAACTATTGTCGACACAGTACTCAGTACAGCCATCGTCAGAGTATTGTAATGTTTGAACAACTTTGATCACAGATAATGTCAGTTCAAATGCAATTCTGGAATAATCAATGTAATCTACGCTTACGACTAGAGATATTTACAGTTGTCAGCACCGTACTTCTTACACTTAATAGTAGGGCACTGTTGACGTTGGTTTAATCTGCTCAAATATGATTTTCGTTCTAAATACCTCTAGAAAGACAAAAGACAAATCCATTACCCCTCGCGATATTAACAATTGACACCACAGTCCTCAGTACAGCCGTCATCACGGTAATCTAGACGTCGGAATACTGTGTTCCCTGATGACATATATTCCATGGTGATTCTAGAATAGCCTATGCATATTACGGTAATGGCTACTGACATTTACAATGCAAGGAACGGTAGTAAGTATATACACTAATTGAGAACGTTTGCCGTTGGATTAATCTGTTCGCTGATAACGTATAAACAACACAAGTAGAGGAATGAAAAATGCATGTCCATAGTCCCTCGAGATGTACGCATTTTATAACCCAGTAGAGAGTACAGCCGTCATGAATGTATTTTCGGCGTTCAATTACTTTGTTCACTGCTAATGTATGTTAGAAAGCAATTCCAATGTAATGTGTGTATAACGCGGTAATTGCTACAAATACTTACAATTGAGAATACCGTAATTAATAAACCCACCAACA
Organism: Eufriesea mexicana; assembly: GCF_001483705.2. NCBI lineage: Eukaryota > Metazoa > Arthropoda > Insecta > Hymenoptera > Apidae > Eufriesea > Eufriesea mexicana. The sequence goes on along the minus strand of NW_016912944.1, from coordinate 499,735 downwards.
GTGCACATTAGCTATCGATTAATCTGTTCATCAATGATTTAAGTTATTCAGCAATTCTAGATTGTGAAACGCAGATCCATTTTCCCTCGAGCCATTAAAAATTGACAACGCTGTTCTGAGCACAGCCATCAAGACAGTTTTGCTGACGTTGGATAACTATGTTCACTCATTATTCAGAAAACGTGGCAAATGCAGAATAATCTGTGTATGGAAACTTTATGGCTAGTGATATTTACAATTGACGATACGGTACACCGTATGTCAACCAACAGAGTGCTATAGCCGCTGGATTAATCAGCTCAATGGTGATTTAGATCCTATAAAGGTTCTAGAATGTTAAGATACGGATCCACCACCATCGCGATATTAACAATTGACAACACAGCACTGAGTACGGTCATCATCCCAGAAATGTAGTCGTTGGACTGCTTGGTTCACTGATGATGTAAATTCTACGGTATCCATGCAATCAACCTTAAAGAATAAGGTTATGACTGGTGCTATTTAAAATTGAGGGTACGGTATATATTACATCTACAAACAGAGCACCGTTGCCGTTATATTAGTCTGCTCACTGATGATGTATATCCTACAGCAGGTCTAGATTGAGAAATGCAGGTCCATTATCCCTCGAGATAGTAGCAGTTGGCGACACAGAGCTGAGTACACGCACCACCATAGTATTGTAGCCGTTGAATAACTTTGTTTCCTGGTAATGCATGTTCCAATGCAATTCTAGAATAATCCATGTAACCCACGGTTACGGCTAGCCATATTAAAAGTCGGCAGCATGGTACTTCGTACATATACCAGTGGAGCATTTTAGCCGTTGGACTAATACGTTGACTGATGATATTTGTTCAATAGAAATACTAGAGTCACAACGAATTTATCCACTATCCTTCGACCAATTAGTAATTGACAACACAGTACGATGTAAGGCGATCAGGAGAGTACAGTAGTAGTTAGATTAGTTTGCTCACCGATGATATAAATTGCACAGCAGGTCTAGAATGATCGCTGTATAATATGATAGTGCCAAGGGGTATTTCCAATTGACACTAAGGTGCTTAGTACATCCACCAAGAGGGAAACTGTAGCCGTTGGATTAATCTGTTCACTGATGATGTATATGCTATAGCAATTCATAAACTACAAGCTAAAGGTCCATCGTCCCTCGAGATGCTAACGTTTGACAACACAGCACTGAGTAAAGCCACCATCGCAGTATTGTTGCCGTTGAATAATTTCGCTCACTGGTAATGCAAGTTCCAAAGCAATTCTGGAATAAACTGTTTAAATGTAGATTATGTCTAGCGACATTTACAATTGAAAGTACGTTGCCCTGTTCATCCACGAGCAGAGCTCTGTGGCCGTTAGTTTAATCTGTTCAATGATGAATTGAGTGAGCAGCAATCCTAGATTGTCAAAATAAAGATACCTTAACCATCGCGATAATAACAATCGACAACAATGTACTGAGTACAGCCATCGCCAGGGTATTGCGGGCGCTAAATTAACTTGTCCAATGATGACGTAGGTTCCGAACCAATCCTTGATTAAAAAATATACAGTATGCTTACGGTTAGAGATATATACAGTAGGCAGTACGGTACTAGGTACATCCGCCAGAACAGCAGCGAAACATTTGCCTTAATATATTGAATGGTGATTTATATTCTATAACCCTACTCTTATGACAAAATACATATCCATCATTCCTCGAGATATTAACAATTGACAACACAGTACTGAGTACAGTCATCATCCCAGCGCAGTAGACACTTGATTTATAGTTGTCTGATGACGTAAATTCCAAAGCAATTCTAGAATGATCGCTGAATAGCACGATTATCGCTGCGGATATTTACAATTCACGGCACGGTGCTTAGTACATCCACCAAAAGAGCACTGTCGCCGTCGGGTTAAACTGTTCTATTATCATATTGATTCCATAGCAATGCATCAAAGGATAAAATACGTATCCGTAAACGCTAAAGTCATTAACAATTGACAAATATGTACTGAGTACAGCCATCATCACAGTAATGTAGCGGTTGGATCACTTTGTCCGCTGATGACGTAAATTCCTTAGCCATTCTGGGATAACCAATGCATAGTGTAGTCCTAGATGGAGATATTTCTAGCTGACAGTACGGTACACTTTACGTCCTCCAATATGGCATCGTGACCATCGGAGTAAATTGTTCAGTGATGAGTGATTTTGCATAGCATTTCATGACTGACAAAATACGTAGCACCTACCCACAGAGAAATTAACAACTGGCAGCACGGTACCAGGTACAGCCATCATTTCAATAATGTAGCCGTTGTACTGCTTGGTACCCTGATCATGTAAATTTCACTGTAACTCTAGGGCAACTTGTGTATGTTACGGTTATCCCTAGTGATATTTGCTGTTGTCGGTACGCTACCTAGTACATCTAACAATAGACCATGGTTGCTGTTGGATAAATCTGTTCACTCATAATGTATATTCAGCAGCAGATCTTGAAAGAGAAATGCAGATACATTATGCTTCGAGATATTTACAGCCGACAACACAGAAGTGGGTACAGCCATAGTCACCGTAAAGTAGCGGTTGGTCTGCTAAGTTCATTCACGTTCTACGTTCCAAAGCAGATCTAGAATAACCAACGTATAGAACGGTTATGGCTAGGGATATTTACAATTGACAGTACGGTAATTAGTACCTCTGCCAACAGACGCAGCTGTCGATGGATTGATCTGTTCACTGATAATGTATATACTGAAGCGACTCTAGTATGAGACGTGGTGGTCCATTACCATTGGAGACATTTACAGTTGACAAGACAGTGCTAAGTACAGTTATCATCACGGTAATGTAGCTGTTTAACTAATATGTCCACTGATGAGGGAAATTCCAATGCAGTTCTGGAATAGCCAAGGTATAGTACGGTTATGGCTAGAGGTATTTCCAATTGACAGTACGGTGCTGAGTACATACACCTGGTGAAGAGTGTAGCCAATTGGCTAATCTGTTTAATGACGACTGAGATGTCATAGCAATCCTGGAATGACTACGGACAAATCCATTATCACTTGAGATACTAGCAATTGACAAAACAGTACAGTATGCAGCCGTCATCACTGTACCGTACCTGTTGCATCAATTTGCTTATCTTTGGCACAAATTCCACAGAAATACTGGAATAACCATTGCATGGTACGGTTGCGGCTAGGGATATTAACTGTTCTCTGTGCGGTACTTAGTACATCCGCGAACAGAGCACTGTATCCGTGGGATTAATATATTCTATGATAATTAAGATTTCATTGCAATGCTGGAATGAAGAAAACCGATACATTATTCCTCGATACATTAAGAATTTGCAACGATGTATTGGGGACAGCCATCGTCACGGTAGTGTAGCCACTGGACTACTTTGTACACTGACGACGTAAACTAGCAATTGACAGTCCGGTAATTAGTATATCCACCAAAAGGGCACAGATGCCGTTGTACATGTCTGTTCGCTGCAGATGCATGCTCTGCAGCGATTGTAGAATGAATAAATGATATTCTTTTTCCACCGAGATAATAGCATTCAGCAAAGGAGTACTTAGTATGGCCATCATCACAGTATTGTGATCGTTGAATATATTTGTTCACTGACAATGTCAGTTCCAAAGCAATTCTGAAGTTATCAATGTTTACTGCGGTTATGGCTAGAGATATTTACAGTTGATATCAGGGTAACACGTACATGTTCCAACACAGGGTTGTTGCCGTTGGATTAATCTGTTCAATGGTGATATATATCCTCCCGCAAGTCTGGAATGACAATATACATTTCCATTATCCCCACACGAGAATAACATTTGACAAAAGAACACTGAGTACACCCGTCATGGCTGTACCGCTGCCGTTGCACTGCTTTGACCATTGATGACGCAAATTGCAAAGAAATTCTTGAATACCTGCACGTAGGGCGCATCCTGTAGTAACAATTGCAATTGACAGTACTGCGCTTAGTAGATCTACCAACAAGGCACTGTAGCCGTTGGATTAATCTGTACACAGGTGATTCATATTCTGCAGCAATTCTAGTAGGTGAAAGGACAGGATCATCATCCCGCGAGGCATAAAGGATAGACAATACCGTTCTGAGTACAGCCAACATCACAGTGCTGTAGACGATAGTTCATGTGTACAATGGTAACTCAAATTCAGAAGTAATTCTCGGATAATCGGGGTATAGCTATGTTTCAGCTATTGATATTTACATTTGACAGCATGGTGCTTATTATATCCACCAGTATAGTACTGCTGCCGATCGGTTAATCTGCTCAACGATGACTTATGTCTTATAGCAATTCTAGAATGAAAAAGGTCAAATCCAATGTCCCTTGGGAAACTAACATGTGATAAAACAGTACTCAGCACAACCATCATCACTGAACTGCAGCTGCTGTATTACATTGTTCACTGATCATGTATATTCCAAAGCAAATCTAGAATTATAATGAATGTATATTACGTCTGTGGATTTAGATATTTCCAATTGACGTTGCGGTACTTATTACATCTACCAATATAGCACAGTTAGACGTCGGACTAATCTTTTCAGTGATGATTTAATTTCTGTATCCATTCTCGAACGACGATATACAGATCCACTGACTCTGGGCTCATTAACAATTGACAACACGGTACTAAGTACAGCCACCACCACAGCAATGTTGCCGTTGGACTGCTTTCTTCACTGATGATGTAAATTCGAAGGCGGATCTAGAATAACCTATGTGTATTGCGGTTGCTGCTGGTGATATTTACGGTTGAGCGTACGGCGTTCTGTACTTCATCCAACAGATCACTCTTGCCGTTGTACGAATGTGTTCACAGATGATGTATGATCCACAGCAATTCTGGTACGAGAAATGCAGATTCGTTTTCACTCGATATGTTACAAAATTACAAGATAGTACTGAGTACAGCCATCATGACGGTATTGCAGCCGTTGAATAACTTTGTTTACCGGCGATGGCCATTCCCAAGCAATTATCGAACTACCATTGTATACTACGGTTATGGCTTGAGACTTTTTCAATTGACGATACGGTACTTCTTACATACACCAATATTGCACTGTAGCCGTTGCGTTATTCGGTTCAATGTTCATTTATATTCTGTAACAACACTAGGGTAACAGAATACAGACCATCCGACTTTCCAGACGTTAGCAATTTGCAACACGGTATTGAATACACCCACCGTCACAGTAATGTACACGTTGGTGTACTTTGTTCACCCACGTTGTAAATTCGAAACTAACTGCAAAGTAACTTATGAATAGTGCGGCTGTGGCTAATGATGTTTATAATTGGCAGTGCGGAAATTGGGACATCGTCAAAGAGAGCGCAGTTGCCGTTCGATAGATTCATCGCTCAAGATGTGTATACTGCAGTAATTGCAGAACCATAAACGAGAACCCATTGACACTCGAGGCGTGCTAAATTTACAACACAGGAGTGAGTGTAACCACCAACACATTAGTAAACTCTTTGAAATACTTTGTCCACTGATGACGCAACTTCTAATGCAATTCTAGGACAATCTATGTACGGTACGGTTATGACTCGGTGCGTTCATAACTGACCGTACGGTACTCAGTACATCCACAAGCGGAGCGCAACATCCACTACATTAATCTGTTCAATGATGGATTCTATTTTATGGCATTTCCAAAATGACAAAGGACAGATCATTTATCCCTCGAGATATTAACAATTGACAGCACAGGACTGAGTACAGCCATTGTGATAGTGCTGTGGCCGTGAAACCAATTTGTTCGAAGATAATGTAAATTAGATGGTGATACTAGAGTAACGTGTATATAGTGTAGTTATGGCTAGAGCTACCTGCAGCTTGCAGTACGGCAATCAGTACATTTTCTAACATATCGCTGTTGCCGGTATATTAGTCGGGCCACTGATGGTGTAAAACACAGAGCAACTCTAGGACGTGAAACGTAGATCCATTATACCTCGAGATATTATCAAATGACAGCGCAGTAGAGTGTACAGCCATGGTCGCAGTACTGAAGCTGCTGAATATCATTGTACATTGATGTAAGTTCCAAAGCAATCCTGGAATAACCAATTTATATTATGGTTAATGCTTGAGGTATTTCCTATTGGCAGTGCGATACTCAATAGGTCCACGAATATAGCACGATGAAGTTTGGATTGTAGTGTTCGATGGCTATTTAAGCTCTGTAATACCTCTAGAAGGACAAAACACAGTTCCACTGAACCCTCGATATATTAACGATTTACTACGCAGTACTGTGCACCGCCCCCATTACAGTAATGTAGCAATTGTTATGGCATGTGGTATGTACAATTGACCATACGGCACTTGTTACTTCTACCAACAGATCACTGAAGACAATGCATTCATCTGGAAATTGATAGTGCAAGTGGCACAGAAATTCGTATCCGAGAAATGCAGATCCATCATCCTTCGAGATATTGACAAATGACGGCACAGTACCGAGTAAAGCCAACATCACTGTATTGTGGCGTATGAATAACTCTGTTCACTGACCACGTAAATTCCAAATCAATTCTAGAATAACAAATGCATATTACGCTTATGGCTTTAGACATTTCGAATTGACACTACGGTGCTTACTATATCCACCAATATAGCACTGCAGCCGTTGGAATGGATGGTCCAAAGACATCTTAAATTATGTAACTTTTCTGGAATGACGAGGTGCAGGTCCTCTATTCCTCGAGTTTTTAATAACAGACAGTACAGTACTGAGTACAGCCATCATCACAGTAATACAGGCGATGGACTGCTTTGTCCACTGATGACGGAAATTCTATAGTAGCTATGGAAAAATCTCTGTATAATGCGGTTATGGCTAGTTATATTTTCAACTGAAAATACGGCAATTAGTACATCTTCCAACACAGCGCTATTGCGGCTGGATTAATCTCTTCACTGATGGTGTAAATTCTACTGCTGTTTAAGGATGAAGAATGCAGGTCCGTCAAACCTCGAGGAATTAACAAATGACAACACAGTACAGAGCACAGGCATTACCACGGAACTGTAGCCGTTCAATAGCTATGTTTACTGTTGATGTAAGATCCAAAGGAATACTGGAATAATCAACGTATATTTCGGTTATGGCTTTAGATATTTCCAGTTGATAGAACAGTACTTGCAACATCCACCAATACATCGGAGTAGCCATTGTATTATTCTGTTCAATGATGATTTCCATTTCATTGCATTCCTAGAATGACAAGATACAGATCCATTGGCCATCGAGACGTCTGCAATTTTCAACATAGTAGTGAGTACACCACCATCACTGCAATGGCCCGCCGGAATACTTCGTTCACTGATGTAATTTTCAGCGTCGTTCCAGAATAACATATGAATAGTGCGGTTGTGACTTGTGACATTTACAATTGACAGCAAAGGTATTAGCAGGTCTAACAACAGAGCATCGCCGCCGTCCGATTAAATTGTTCACTGAAGATGTATACCCTGGAGCCATTGTAGAATGGTAAATGGAGGTCCATTGTCCCTCGAGAAGTTAACAATTGAAGACACAGTACTGTGTACAGCCATCATCGCAGTAATGTAGACGTTGCGCTGCTTTGTTCACAGATGACGTAACCTACAACGCAATTCTGGAATAATCAATGAATATTACGGTTATGGCTATAGATATTTATAATTGGTAGTACGGTACATCGTAAATCCATCAGCAGAGCACTGCAGCCTCTGCATTAGTCTAGTCATTGATGATTAACATTAAATAGCAACGCTAGAATGACAAAAGGCAGATCCATTATCCATCGAGGTATTAAGAATTGTCAACACAGTACTGAGCAAAGTTATCGTAACGGTTCTGTAGCATTTGGACTGCTTTGTACACTGAGGATATAAACTCCAAAGCAATTCTGGAATAACCAATGTATGTTATGGTTACGGCTTGAAATGTTTCCGATTCACAGTACTGTACCCATTACATCCACCAATGTGTCGCTGTAACCGTCAAAATAGTCCGCTCATTCGTGATATATGTTCTACAACAATTCTAGAATGACAAAATGCGGATCCCCTGACATTCCCGTCATTAACAAGTGACAAAACTGTGCACGGAAAGCAACCACCACAGAAATGTATTCTTTGAGCCGCATTGTTCACTGATGACCTAATCTCCAAAGCAATTCTGGAATAATCATAATAGATAACGGTTATAGCTTGAAGCATTTAAAATTGACCGTGCGATACATATCACGTTCCACAATACATCTCTGTAGCGGTCGGCTTAATATGCCGAATAGTGATTTATACTCCATAACAGTACTGGAATGACAAAATACATATCCACTGTGCCTCGAGACGTTAACAACTGACAACATAGTGCCGATTACAGTTATCATCACAGTAATGTAAACGTTGGACTACTTTGTTCACTGATGTTAAAAATTCATATTTAATTTTGGAATAAAGTAGGTATACTGCGGTTATGGCTAGTGACGTTTAGAATTCACAGAACGTTAACTAGTGTATCTACCAACAGAGCACTGTTGCCGTTGGAATAAATAGGTCACTGAAGTTGTATACTCTACAGCAATTCTAAATCGAGAAGTGCAGTTCCATTATCCCACGAGATGTTAACAATTGACGACACAGGACTGAGCGCAGCCGCCACCACAGTAACGTAACAGATGAAAAACTTTGCTCACTGATAATATCAGTTCCAAGGGAATTCCAGAGTAATAAATATATCGTACGGCCACGTCTATAGATATTTCCAACTGACGGCACGGTGCTTAGTACATCCACCAGCGGAGAGCTGCAGCCGCGGTGCTACTCTGTACAATAATGATATAGATTACATAACTGTTCTAGAATGATGAATGACGGATCCATTGCACCTCAGGATGTTGAGAATCGACAACACAGTACTGAGTACATCCATCATCAATGTAGCGCAGTCGTTGTACCACTTTTTCACTGACGATGTATATTCCAAAGCATTTCTGGAATTATCAATGTATATTACGGTTAAGGCTTAAAATATTTAAAATTGCAAGCACGGTACCATAATACATCCACCAATATATCACTGCAGTCATTGGATTAGCGTGTAGAGTTGTGAGTTAAATCCTATAACAATTCTAGAATGTCAAATGAACGATCAAATGGCCTTCGCGACCTTAACGATTGAAAACACAGTACTTGCCGCAGCCATCATCAAAGTAATGTAGGCGGTGTACTACGTTGTTCACAGACGATGATAATTCCTAAGCAATCCTGGAATACAATATATGTACTACCGTTATGGCTAGCGACGTTTAGAAATCATATTACTGTGGATAGTACAACTACCAACACAGCACCCTTTCCGTTGGATAAAATATGTCAATAACGTTACATGTACTACAGCAACTACAGAACGAGAGATGCAGGACAATTATCCCCCGAGATATTAGCAATTCACAACACAATACTGTGTACAGCCAACACCACAGTAACGTAACGGACGAAAAACGTTATTCACCGATAATGTCTGTTCCAAAGAAATTCTAGAACCATAAACGCATAGTACGGTCACGGCGGCAGATATTTCCAACTGACGGCACGGTACAGGGTACATCCACCAGCAGAGGACTGCAGCCGCTGTGTTAACCTGTACAATGACTATTTATGTCATATACCTATCCTGGAAGGACAAAAGACAGGTCATGTACCCCTCGAGATATTTAGAATTCAAGGCACTGTACTGAGTACAGCCATCATCACGGTAGCGTAGCCGTTGGTTTACCTTGTTCACTGACGACGTAATTTCCAAACCAAGTCTGGAGTGAACAATGTATATTAGTTTCTTGGTTTGAAATATTTAAATCTGAAGGTACGGTACATATTACTTCTACCAACATATATGAGTTTCGGCCGGATTTATCTGTTTAATTACGATTTAAATTATATACCGTTTCTAGTATGACGTAATAGAGTTCCACTGATCCTCGAGACATAAACCGTTGACAACAGAATACCGAGCACAGCCATCATCACTGCACTGAATATCGTTTTTCACTGATAACAGGAATTGCAATGCGATCCCAGAATAATCAGTGTGTAGGACGGTTATGGCTAGAGATACTTGCAACTGACTCTACGCCACTTCGTACATCAACCAATAGAGGTCTGTTGCCGTTGGTTTAATCAGTCCAATAAAGACTCTACAACAACTCTAGAATGACAAAGTATAATCTAATATCCCTCGCGATATCAGCAATCGACAACGCACTACGGAGTGAAGCCATCGTCACAGTGATATAGCCGTTGGACTAATTTGTTCTCTGATGACGTAAATTTCAAAGATATTCTGGAATAACCAATGTAGATTACGGTTATGGCCTGAGAGGTCTCCAATCGATAGTACGGTACACACTCCATCCACCAATATAGCGCTATAGCCGCTGGAATAATCCGTTCAACGATGAACTAAATTCTAGAGCAGTTCTAGAGCGACAGAATACAGACACACCGTCCTTCGAGATACTAACATTTGACGACACAGTACTGTGTACAGCCGTCATAACAGAATTGTATCGGTTCAATAACAGTATCCACTGATAATGTCAGTTGCAAAATAACTTTAGAGTCACCAATACATACTACGGTTATGTCTGGTGATATTTAAAACTGACAATAAAATACTTCATACACCTATCAGCAGAGCACAGCAGCCTCTGGAATAACCTGTTCCATGATGATTTAGATTGTATAGCCCTTCTAGGATTAAAAAGGGTGATTCATTAACCTTCGAGATATTTACAATTGACAACACAGTACGGAGTTCAGCCATCATCCATGTAGTGTCGTCGTTGGAAAACTTTGTCCACTGTTGATGCAGATTAGAATGTGATTCCAGAAAAACCAACGTATGGTGCGGCTGTGGCTAGTGGTACTTACAACAGACAGTACGGAACTTCGGAAATCGACCAGCAGAGCACTGCAGCCGCTGTATTATTCTGTTCATCGATGTTTGGGTCTATATAACCATTGTAGAATGACAAAAGGCGAATCATTTTTACCCCGAGGTGTCATCAATTGACAACACATTACTTTTCTCAGATATCATCACTCTACTGTAGCGTTGGAATACCTTGTTCAGTCATCATGTAAATTACAAAGCAATTCTGGAATAATCAATGTATAGTACGATTATGGCTAGTGACGTTTAATATTGACAGTGCGGCTTACAGCACTTCTACCAACAGTGCACCGTTGCCGTTGGATTAACCTGTTTACAGACGTTGTATACCCTACATCAGCTGTAAAATGAGAAATGCAGGTCCTTCATCCCTCTAGATAATAGCAATTGACGACAGAGTACTGAATACAGCCATCTTCACAGTATTGTACCGTTTGTATAAATTCTTTCACTGACAGTGTCAGTTCCAAAAAAAATCCAGAGCTATCAACGTATACTGCGGCTATTGCTAGAGATACTTACAGTTGATAGTATGGCATTTCGTACATTCCCCAAATAAGCGCTACAACCTGTGTCTTAATACGTTCAACCACGATCTAGGATTTGTAGCTAATCTAGAGTGACAAAAGGCCGATTCGTTACCGCTCGAGGTACTCACAATTGGCAGCACGCTACTGGGCGCGGCTATCATGACAGCAGTGTAAACGCTTGAATAATTTTTTGACTGATGATATAAATTGCAAAGCAACTCTGGAATATTCATTGCATGTCACTGCTATGGTTTCAGAAATTTCCAACTGAGAGTTCGGTACGTATTACATTCATCAATATAGCCCTTTAAGCGCTGAAATAACTTCTTCCATGATGATTTATATTTTATAGCTCTCCTAGAATGACAAATATCACATCCACTGACCGTCGAGGTGTTAACAACTGACAACACCTAAATTCCAATGTATAGTACGGTTATTGCCTGAGATATTTGCAATTCATTGTACGGTACCTCGTACATCTACCATTAGAGCACTGCTTCCGTTGGATTTATCTCTTCAATGATGATTTAAATTCTATAACTATTTCTGAGTGACAAAGGACATATGCAATATCTCTCGCGATATTAACAATTGACAACACAGTACTGAGTATAGCCGCCATCAGAGTAATGTAGCCGTTGTACCACCTTTTTCACTGACGATGTGAATTCGAATGAGATTCTGGTATAACATATGTGTATTGTGGCTAAGGCAAGTGACATATGCAGTTTAGAGCAAGACATTTAGTACACATTCCAACACAGCACAGCTGCCGCTGGATTAAGCTAGTCACTGAAGATGTATACTATACAGCCATTCTAGAAGGAGAAATGCAGATCCATTATCTTTCGAAATATTAACAATTGACAACACAGTACTCAGTACAGGTGTCGACACAGTATTGTAGCCGTTTCACAACGTTGTACACTGATGATGTTAATTACAAAGCAATTCTGTGGTAATCAATGTGTAGTACGGTCATGGATTGTGCAATTTACAATTGACAGTACTGCACCTATTACATCTGCCAACAGGGCGCAGTAGCCGTTGTATCAATGTGTTCTATGATGACTTAGATTTAATGGCAATTCTGAAGTAACAAATGTAGGGTGCATTATCCGCCGAGATCTAAAGAATTGACACCACTGTAATGAATGCAGCCATCTCCGCAGTATTGCAGACGATAAATTACTTTCTTCATAAACAGTTTATCTTCTGTAGCATTTCGATAATGATTAAGCACGTGCCATTATCCCTCGATACACTTACATTTGACAACACAGTAACCAGTACAGACATTACCACAGTATTGCAGCCGTTGCTTTATAATGATCTCTGTTGTTGTAAGTTACAAAACGATTCTAGAGGCATCTATGAATGCTACGGTTATGGGAAGAGACATTTCCGATCGATAGCGCGGCACTTAGTGCATCCGCCGGCAGAGCACCGCAGCCGCTGCAATAATGGGTTAGATGGAGATATAGATTGCAGAGAAATTTTAGAATGACAAAGGGAAGATCCACTAACAATCGCGACATTAACAATTGACAAAACCGTACTGAGTACCGCCATCAACACATTGCCGCAGCTGTTCGATTACTTTCTTCAATGATGATACAAATTCCAATGCAATTCTGGAATGACACATGCACAGAAAGTTTACGGCTAGTGATATTTGCAATTTAATGTACGGTACTTAGTACATCTACCAACAGAGCAATGTTACCGTTGGAGCAATCTGTTCACTGATGTTTTATATCCTACGGCATTTATTGATTGAAAAACTAAATATCTATTATCTATGGGGGTACTAGCAACCGACAACGCGTCACTGAGGACAGCCAATGCTGTTGACGCTGAATCATTTGCTTACTGATGATGTAAACACAAAAGGCATTCCGGAATAGCCAGTGTATGGTACGGTTATGTTTAGAGATACTTCCCGTGGACAGCACGCAACTTAGTACATCCACCAGCAAAGCGCAGCAGCCACTCCATTTATTTGTTCAATGATGATATGTACTTTATAGCAATTTTAGAATGACAAAAGGCAAATCTGTAATCCCCAGGGAAACGGAAAATACACAACACAGTACTCAATAGAGTAATCATCATATTACAGGAGTCGATGGTCTTCATTGATCACTGGTGATGTAAATACCATAGCAGTTTTCGAATAGTAAGTGTATAGCACGGTTATGGCTTGACAAACTTCCAACTGACAGTACGGCACATATTGCAACCTCCAATATAGCTCAGTAGCCGTATATTTAATACTTCAATGTTGATTGAAATTCTATTTCAAATCTAGAATGACAGAATTCATTTCCACTGTTCCTCGAGGTATTAACAGTTGATATCACAGTACCGAGTAGAGCCATCATCACAATAATGCATCCGGTGGCCTACTATGTCCACTGATGGTGTAAATTCCGAAGCTATTCCGGAATAATCAATGTATATTACAGCTATGGCTCGAGACATTTCCAATTCACAGCACGATACAGAGTCCATGCTACAGCAGATCGCAGCAGCCACTACATTAATCTGTTCAATGATGACTTATATTTTATATCAATTTCAAATATCACTAGAAATAAGTGCTCTATCCATTGTTCAGTCTAGAATTGCTGTGTAAATGCAATCGACATTGAACAAATTGATACTATGGCTACAGCACTGTGATGACACCTGTACTCAATATTTCGTTGGCAATTGTTTACATTTCGAGCGATAGTGTGTTTGCCCTTTGTCTTTCTAGGAATGCTATAAGATACTAATTATCAGTGAACAGATTAACCAAATGACAAGGGTGCTCTGTTGATGGCTGTGCGCTGTACTGTTTTGACATATGTCTGTGTCTCAGGCGGCAATAGCACCAAACATCGATCGTTCCACAATTACTGGGCAACTCAGGTGAACAGCGGTCAGAGTAGCCCAATGGCTTTTGCATTCTGCAGATGGCTTCATTCAGTACATTATTGTGACTTGTAAATATGATTACCGATGTATGATCTATCCATTGACCATTCTGGGAATGCTATACAACAAAAATGATCTATGGGTAGATATATCCAATCGCTTTGGTAGCCAGTCGATTGTCGTACTTAGTACTCCATACTCAATTGAAGATATCTCTTGTAATAATTGTTCAATCCATTGCTAATTCTTGTTTGCTATGGAATTTACGTAATCAGTGACACGATGAATTCATTCCCCATAGTATTGTGTCCGTGGGTACACCCTGCACCCTATTGCCATTGTTCTGTATCAGAAGCGATAAGTGATATATATATATTGATCATTCTGGAATCCCTATGGAGAGGAATTATCTATGTGTAGATTATTCAAACAGTTATCGAACTGCATACATAGCTATACTGAGTACTGCACTATCCTAGCCCAATTACTCTAGCGACGATTGGTCAATCCATTGAAAATTCTAGAATTGCTATGGAATATATATAATCGGTCAAAAGATTAATACAGTGGCTATTGTAGTATGTATGCGTATACTGCCTGCAACGTATTACCAATTATATGTATTTCAAGTGGTAATTCATGTTTCCTGTGGTCGTTCTTGAATAGCTACAGAAAACGAACGTTCAGTGTGTAGATTAGTTGAGTAGTTCTAGTACTGCTTGTATGAATAAGCTAAGTACGGAATTGTTAATATCTGTAGTCGCAATTCACACAACGACTGACCATCTGCAATTTCTATAGTATTTCATGACCAGTGAATAGATTAATCCAATGGCAATGATGATATTCGTTAGTATTTAGCGGCTAAGCATAGTCCACTGCGATCGGCTGCACTTTGATGCACACTGAAATGCTCCGCTCCGGTTAGGATAGGGAAGGTAGTGCTTAAAATGGTAGGTCAGGTTGGAATAAGACAGGAGCCAGCGTTATTCGCTGCTTTACTGTGGTGTTCGTCGTTTTAATATGCACTGATGGTTACTGTTGCGTTACGCGTCTCTCGAATATGCTGTATCGTGGTGAGGCTAGGATATGCAACGATGGAAGTTGTTGGAATAGGAATCTGTGCTATTCGTTGCAACTAGTGGCATTCGGCGCTTTACTGTGCTGTGCTACGCCCTGCTGTCCTCCCCGTCACCGTGCCGTGCTCTGCTATGGATAGGTATGTATAGGATGGCTTGGGTTGGGAATCTGTTCTTTCGGAGGAATTCTGCAGTATTTCGCTAATACCTGTGCCCTCCAGCTATCTGCTGTGCTCTCATGCGTTCTGCTGACATGTGCTGAGCTTAGGTTAGTTGGTTACGTTAGGTTGGGTTTCGAATCTGTGCTTTTCATTGCAATTATATGGCTCTGTAGCTTTACTGAACAGAGCTACGCTTTCCAGCGCTCTGCCATGCACTGCTCTCATTAGGTTATATGCGGCAGGGTAAAATACCTCTGGTTAGAATATGTTGGCTTAGGTTAATGATATTTACTAGCTTCTGCAACGCGGTTGTTTTCGGCGTGTTACGGAGCACCATTACGCTCCGCTTCGCTTTGCCATGCTTAAGTTCGGTTATGTTAGTCTATGCCAGGAACTAGTGTTATTAATAGATGTTTCGTCGTGTTCTGCGCTCTACCGTGCCCTGTTTGTCTCCTCTACGCCCTACTGTACTCTGCTGCGCTTTCCTGTGGTTTTACGTGGTGGAGATTTTTTTCGGAACTGTCTTGTCCAAATCTC
This sequence comes from Eufriesea mexicana, assembly GCF_001483705.2. Taxonomy (NCBI): domain Eukaryota; kingdom Metazoa; phylum Arthropoda; class Insecta; order Hymenoptera; family Apidae; genus Eufriesea; species Eufriesea mexicana. The sequence continues at coordinate 483,482 of NW_016912944.1, read as the reverse complement.
TTCTTATCTGTCATATTCGGTATCATCCGGCGCTATGCTGTACCCTGCCGCGATCTGCATTTCTCCGCTTTGTTTAGGATAGGTGGGGAAGGGGTTGTAACATTTGGATAGATTAGGATGTGTTCGGCGTTACCAGGTAATGTAAGGTTAGAGACATGTGGTATTCGAAGCCTTTTAGTGGTATCGTTGAGCTTACCGCCCTCTGATGCGCTCTGCAGCTGTAGCGATGTTATCTGTTTCGATGCTTCTCGAAGCAATGCTAATCTGCTCTAACTGATCTTATCCGGCAGTACAACGTGCTCTGCTGTGGCCTAACGTAGGTATATATAGTATGGCAGGGACGGTTTGGATGTGTTTGATTAGGTAACGGTATAATAAGTATCTGTACTATTCCCAGCGATTCGATTGTATTCGGTACTTTACGGAGCTCTGTAGACCCCTGCTGCGCTCCAATGTGCTCTGCTGTGGTTAGGCTCGGGAGGTAATGTGCATTTGGTTTCGTAATGTTATGTTATGTTTAGTTAGATTAGGTTATGCTAGTTTAGGTTCGGGTATGCATCTGTGCCACTTGCTGCATTCGGGGACATTTGGTGCTTTGTGCTCTGCTTACGTGCGTCACACCCTGCTGTCCTCTCCTTTGGTTAGGGTAGGTATCATCGGGTGGGTTAGGTTAAGTTTGGTCAGGTCGGGGTGGAAAAGGAATCACCGCTACTCGCTGCTGTTCGCTGGTATTTTGCAATTTATGTGATCTGGTCGCTTATCTTGCGCAGTGCTGTGCTCCGTTGCGGTTAGGTTAAGTATGGTAGGGTAGGTAATGTTAAGTTGTTGTACATTATGTTTGGTCGCGTTAGGTAAGGATACCAAGCTGTGCAATTAGCTGCAACTTGGCGGCATTCGGCGCATCCCGATTAAGAATGGCGGAGAAAGGGGCGGAAGGGAAGATGCGCATTCATCTTACTCTTTTCATCAGTGCAACTTCCACTTTGCCACGTCTTCCAACGTCCATTTTCATCTCCCCTTTTCATAAAACCGCTCGTCGTTCCATTATGCGTTGCTCCACGCGAATCGACTATAACTCCTTCCACTTCACAATATCCCCAAACACTCGATTCAGCCAGTTATTTAGTACTTAAAGTGCGATATTCGAGCATCATTCTCCATCGCCATCGTGATGCAGACCCCGAGGCTTCACGGCGGATTCGGGAAAGGGGGTAGCATATGAAAGCAGTATCACGATCAAACTTTGCACCCGTCTTAACTAATGACTCCATTCTGGTCTGTGGCTGTTCACATTCGGAGAGGAGGTAGTTTTTACTTCGGACAAATGTTATCGTACGATACGCGACAAAATAACACCACAGCCTGCAGTTTTTAATGTCCCTTTAACGAAATCCGTTGTACACACTTGTCACATACGCATTCGCTTAGTGTCTCCAGTCTTTGACACCTCAAGCGAACATTAATTACCATCTAGTATACCTTAGACACATTTTACCGGTTTATATGAGAAATCGCGGCAACGCAATATTGCATGAAGAATGTATCGAAGGAGAGAGAGATCAAGGAGGATAGGATTTCAAAAATTCTCCCCATTAAAATCTTTCATAATTCTATGTGACGAATCAGAATCCAGGAGAAAATACCTTTGACATGTCAGTTTTATGAAATAAATAAATGAATGCTGTTGATCTCTGCTATTTCCATTTTTATCGCTAGGGAATATTCTAAAAACAGCTAAAGTCTCTTCAAAGCTTTTATTCATTCGTTTGTGTAAAGCTTACGTCCACCGTGCAATCAAAACTGTTCATTCTCAAAAACAATTTTTTCATACCGATATGTACCGCTCTGGAGATACTCGAAAAGCACTGAAAAGTATAGAGCGTAATACCATTTTGTCACATAGCGTAGTTATGACTGTATTATTTCGTGAATAACTACGATATCTTTTGCGTTTGGGATGGGAGTTCATGAGTAGATTCATATTGCTAGTAATATTCCACTTTATTTATGTATAATACCGACCTTTATTGGTTTCATACAAGTAATTTCGTCATTTCTTGTGCCTGAGATTTATATTTACATGTAGGTACGTGTTTGAATCGAGGCAAACTTTGCTGTGTATTTTCCCATAAAGGTAGTATTCAATTTTATCACAATTGGTATGTACACAGTGTTCCGAAATTAGTGGATACTTCATTCTGAATGAAAAACTATTTGGAGGAATAAAGTGATTATGTTAATGCTTTGGAATGATTTTGCTGGGCATTATTCAATGTATAAGTTGTCATAGACAATAACTGAGATGTTTTTCAACCCGAAGTGGTAATCATTGGTCAGTATAGTATAGTATATAATGTAGATTTGTATGAAATTTCATTATGTAAGCAGGAACGTAAGGAAGTGGTTGCATTTTAAATTTCGTACGATAGTATATTTTCCTGTTCCTTTTATTAGAACAAAATATTCCTGTAGAATCCAAAATATTTCGGTGGTGATAATTTGAATTCAAGCTATAGTATATGCATCGGCAGGATTCCACTTGCAGATAGATTTATGGTGCGCTTTAGTATGCCATAAGGGTACTTCCCTTCATCTTTAACCTATTTACAATAGTTCGTGAATATCGCATTTCTCCTTATTTCAGTCGTTAATTCAACATACCTATCTCTTGAACGTCGCACCGTAATCGAATGCTTTCTCATCATATTCTACAGCCACTAAAGTTTCAAGCAACGTTTAAGGAGAAAAGTTTCTTTCAGTACATACAAGAGTAAAGAATACGAAAGAGAAATCTTTACTACAAAGAATTTGAAAGGCAACGAAATATCTGCGATATCTTTTGAAGACGGCATAAGCTCGTTGGACAGACCTCTGGCCCATGAATTACGCCAGGAAATTGAATGGAAGCTGTTCTGGCACGAAGAGGCGATCACGGTGGAGATATTTGTGCAATGGAATGTTGGCCATGATATTAGAGGCGGGGTGGACGAAATAAATGATGGTGCACTGTTGATCGGCTTCGAGGGCGTGAAACAATTGCTAATAAAGTACTAACGACACCCGTCGCGTGTCATGGTCCCAGCTGGACCAGAGATAGCGCTCATTCCTTCGACAACAATGTGTATGCGTGCGTGTGTGTAATACATTTCTTCTCCTTTGCAACATCGTCCAATCTTTGTAGGACTTCCTTTCTCTTTCTGCTTTTCCCATTGCTATCACATGGCCATAACACTTACACGTGACAGGGAACCGCCAGGAAGTATCATGAGAATCGTTGCGCGCACGCATACCAGTGCAAGGATCGAATGTCCCTTTTGAATTCTTTCCCTGGGATTTCATAATACGTAGGCGTTAATGAGAATTTGGTAACGAAGCGCACTTGGGTGCTAAAGGTAAATATGGAAGTGTGAAGAAGTATTTCCGTCTCCACCTTAAGTTCTCATTTACGTAGAAGCTTTGGGAATACTTTATACGAAAGAAAATGGGATATAGTGCCGGAATTTGAATAGTATATACTATTTAGGCCAGATTATGTGCTTTAAGACATGAAGATCGATGGAATGAGTATAGTGAGTGTAGTATATACATTTGTACATAGAACACAGTATGATGTCCTGTCAACAGTAGAAGTGAAATGAGAAGCGGTGGGAAAACGGTGATATTGGATAGTATGCCTTTAAACTCTTTTATTGCGTTCTTCGTACGTATTTTAAGTTAACGCAGTGCCACATTAATAATATGAAATGACGTGTAAAATTTCTCAAGATTTTTGTTATACTGGGGTAAATGCTAGACCAAAGACCTCTCTAGTCAGCCTACAGTAATGGTTTAGAATTAAAATTTATTTCTAGCGATGCTGTTTCGGGTGAGTTAATTAGCCATGGTTAGTAGTATCTTAGAAGGATATCCTCTAAAATTAATACTTCTCATACCTATAGTCAATGAACAGTTGTTTTGTGAAGATGACACTAGGGACGGCTTCTAAAGGTAGTTAATTGTTGTTCTTCGGAAGACGAGGAATCACAATCCATGATACACATTGGAATTCGATTTAAATAAAATAAATTATGCATGTTGAAAATGAAATTTTTGGTCGCTTCAGCATCGTTAGCGACGATTAAGGAACTCTAAAAAATATAGCAACAGATCTCGAAAAATATAAATGTCTAACGTGCGTTACAAATGTTAACTATTCTGATTACTGTAGGCATAGAACCAAATGGTTTAGATTCGAAGTAGAGGATCACTTTACTTAAAAGCGAAGTTAAAACCATTACAAAATTTAGCGGAGCTCTGTTATCTCCCGTGAAATGAGAATTCACTCTAATTTTCATTCGAAGCAGGTTATCCTATAAATATAGGGCAATCGTGTACATAATAATTCACAATAGACGCAACCTACCTTTTCTTCGCAGAAAGTATTACAATTCTCGTGTAAATGCAGGTTGTGTGTAAGACAATCCTGCGAGTATTCCTCCGAATGAATAACGTAATCGATAATCGCGTCTTGCTGGCATGCAATAAGACCGTGCAATCTAACACGCACAAGTATACTGAAAGGAACGATTTCAGGGCATCGTAATATTAATTGATCTATGCATACTTTTCTAACAGAAATTGCAGCTTTATGTCTCAAAAACTTCAATAGGTACATTGCAATAATTATTACACCAGTGGACATCAACATTACTCTAAGGAATTGAAAGAAATATTTTGAGCCATCGTCCACTAAATATTTCCAATAGATTGCACAAATTGTGCGATAAATATATAAAAGTTTCCTACCAAATGTTACAAATAAATTCGTCACGAAATTCGGCAAAATTGCAAGCATTCCATTATCAAGTGCCTCCATCGAAATCAGCGAAGCTCTCCTCAAAACCATAGCCAAATTATACAAAATACGTGCCGAGATGAAATCCTCCGTTACACGGAAGACGAGCAAATCCTCCCTGGGCTCTGTCCAATTACTCTCGTCAATAATGCAGACTGTGGACATCTTCAGAGGGAGTTCCTACAGGAAGCATTACGATCAAGAGACCTCTGACTCGTCTGGCTGCGTCAATTCTGGGGGAATAAGGACATGGAGCAGAAAATGCGAAAAAGGGATAAAGGGGGAGGAGCCAGTGAATGGTGGCTGCGCGGAGAAGGTGAAAGCATCCTTTATGCCAGTGTCATTCTATTTATTTTGGCTGATATCGTTTCTTGTATGTGACGACACACTCGGTCACGAGTTTCGATCCATCCACGTTTCACCCATTCTCAGGTTCGTCCCGAGCCGACACGGAGGACGTTGTCACGAGCCTGAATATAGCGGATGATATGTCAAAAGGCAGGAAAGCTGAAATTTTTGAAGGAAAGTCGGAAGCTGGAGAGGTAACCCTTTTGTTCTCTGTGAATTTAGAGAGAGCCATGAGATCGTGGCACCCTCGTGGAAGTTGAGAACAGTATCAAACTTGATGATGCATTTGGGGTTGTTGGAAATATTCCAGATGGGTTGTACCAAGTCACTACAGCAAGCAACTGCTGGACGTATCTCAGTCAACAACTTCAGAGCGCATTTTTGCAGAAGATGAGCAGTGTTCGCTATGTACACAAGGTTCTTGCGCATCTCTTACCTAGCAAACATGCTTTCGCCTTTGTTCAACATTCGTGGTAAAGAATATATTCCCCAGATCTCCGCCTCCTCATGTTTGCACTGCTGTCTTTCAAGTTTCAGAGCTCATGCTTCGTTTATCTTCGTACTTCCAACGATGATTGTTCAAAGCTTTCCAACAATTTGTCCGGAAAATGACGAAAATTAAAAGGTAGGTTATGTTTTGCGAGATATCCGACGGAAAATTTAGCTAATAATATGTGAAAGCAATCTGCTAGTGATATGGATGGCATGAAGTACGACAAGAATATAGAATTTTCATTTGTGCTTGGAAACTTGAAATAGCTGGCTGATTAATAAACATGGTTAGCATTAGAAATATCAACTTGTAAATAGTACCTGAATATCATATGCGTTACTGATGAAAATTAACCCTTTGCACTAGACGATTCTTTGGAACTAGGGGGATAGGAGTTCAATGCTTTTCTGTTTCAAAGCTGACAATGCACTTCTGAGAAGTAACATAAAGTCGTATGGTAATTAACATGTTGACATATTTGATTTCGATACGTAGCACACTTTCACGTTTTATGGAATTTGACGTATTTATGAGTATTGGTCTTCGAAATATTATCAAGTGGCGATTGATGATCTTCTCTCGAGCACAAAGTGTTAAATCAGTAGAATGAAATTAAAAGAGCATACCTAACTGTGATCACGATCAAATAAATGTCGATAATAGTTTAGAGATTGCATGGTGGTCATGTGTTCCTTTAACAACGATATATGTATATGTGGAAATGGGAGTAAAGTTGCAAATAGTTTCTCAGCTTACTGCAACGCTCAATGCAATGTTATAGTATTGCTACCCTGGCCGACTTCGACTCTTAACTCTACAACTCGATCAACGATAACTGTCTTCGACTCCAACTATACATTAACCCTTTGCGCTTGGGCGGTGACCATCAGTCGCCATTTAATAAAATTTGGATGACCGATATTTGTCCATATATCAAATTTAGTGCAATGTAACTGTGTGCTAGGTATCGAAGTGCAAATAATTCTGCACTTCTATCTCTATATAATTCTATATTTATGGCTCAAAGGTGTATAGTCAGCCCTTTCATGGAGAATATTTGATGTTCTGCTCTTCTCTTGCCAAAAGGCTGTCGAATGCAAGGGGTTAACATGATGATATATGATCATACAATGGGTACGACGCGTCACCCAATGTTCCCCTACTTGCATGGGTTTCGCACATTCGATCCTCGTTCTCTCGGTAACATTCGCAAAACCACGTGTGCATGATGGCATATGTGCGATGCTGCGTTAATTTTGCAATAAGCAATTCATACTCTCGGCATTTGCGAAGGCAGAATATATAAAACAAGTTACTTTTCCATTTGTTAACTATATTCATAATGTGTGTATTGTTTATCTTATAATTCGTCAATTCTTTATGGAGTCCGTAGAGTATTTAAACGAGTGGTTATGACGAAGTACGTTAGGTAATTAATTTATAAATGAACATTCATATAGAAAATCTATTTCATCCGAATCAGCGAATAATTAGGTCATGTTTGATTATGTATATTTTGTAACTAGCATAGAAACATGCATTGAATGCAGAAATAGCTTTGCCGCGATGTACAAAGTTCGACAAGAGTTAGAATTATGCTAAGTATGGTGATAGCTGACTAATTTTATATATTCATGGAAGATATTTAGTAGATTTTAAAAATACGCTTAACACGTTCCCTGTATAATATACTAATCTGGGAGGCTCTACGTAACACGTAGTTTAGTCACACGTGCGTGATAGCATCTATGGTGTATAATGCAGGTTCGCGCAAAGGTACGATGGTAGCCTGTGCCACTGAAAATCTACGCTAATCAACCTCCAAATGCTACAGAGTGTAGAAAACTGACGACATTATAGATAATATTTTCTAAAATTTAAGCGGGATTATTAATAAAGGAAAGCAGTAATTAAATGCGCTCAATAATTATAATCGTACGTGGAAGTCTACATACAGTTATACAGGAAGAAATTAATACTCGCTGATCGTGGTTCACAATTGCACTTAGGGGATAGTTACTCAAACCCTAACCTTTCCAGGCATCAGCAGTTCGAGAGACTAATCATTAAATAATCCAGCCTACTGCAGTTGCCTTAACGGTGTGAAACGGTCTCTGAAATTGTTTTCGTCTATTGGAACAACCCAGAAAACCTCTGACATAGACTGCTGTCTTAGCCGTGACACTGATGTAATCATAATTACTTCATAGCCGTGCATTGCCATGGATTGCATTACTCGCAGCTCATGAAAGTTAAGTATTACGGAAATACTCCTCATAAAACCAATTTCGCCAAACGTCGAGGAAACGCGGTTTTAACTCGTTCGTGTCAAACCTTTCGCTGCTGGAAGTACGGTATCGCGAAGGAGATCTAAAGGTATAGAAAGTATACTTTTATTAATTGAAGACCTTGGTACCATGTGGCATAATAAGTTAACCAAGCACCGTGGAACATAAATTTTCACTTTATTAACCGTAAGCTAATTTTTAAATCCGATTCGAAACGTACCGTCGTATTTTACTAGCAATATACTACGAAATACGTACTATAACAATCCACGAATGCTGGTTACAGTAATGTCTTGTGGTCTTCATGTCCTGCGGATAAAAGTATAGCTGTGAAGCATTTGCCACGTTTAATATTCTTACTTACATTTCATTACTATAATTTCTGACCTCTTTATATTTTCGATGCACAGAAAGAAATCCAAAAATTTTCAATTCATAGCAAATATCGTGAATTCGGTTCGTAGCTATTAGCTTGCCTTTTGAGAGATGATACAAATTATCAGGTCCCACAACGTGGAGGTCGCTAAGCAAAAAGAACCGACGTGCGCCATAGTGGCCCAGCGTGCTGCCGATACCTGTACCAAGGCTATTCAATCAGGCTTGGAGCGAAAAAAGTTAAAGTGAACCTACTGACACTTCTTCGTGTTTCGTGTCTTACAAAGAGTGTTCCGGATCGCTTCACTGAAATTTATACTCTACTGACGAAACGCTAGTATATTATAATTTATCATTCCCTAATACTACTAAATGGCCGAAGATTTGAGGGCACAAATAAGGAAAACGCGGGAAAGGAAGATTGAGTAGTAATCGCGACGCGCCCGGTCGATTTCATGATTATTTAAAAACCGACTAGTATGCGCAAAGTACTCTCGCGTCCAAAACGACTCCAGGTTCACGAGCCTTACGATCGGGCCAAGCCTACATCAGTAATTGCAGCTCCTACCATGACTTACACGCTAACCAAGCTAATCCACGAATCGATGACGATACCAGAGCCGCAACGAGTGTCCAGGGAGGCTTTACAGCCGCACAGATGCTACGCGCCGCTACACGAAGCTGAAGTATTTAATCTTTCGTAGTGGTCTGACCGCAGGCACATGCCGGACCATCTTCCGGGCTATACCCTAGATGCGAACGACCAGGGCTGCTGGCACCTCGCATTGATACCAGAAGAAGCAGTGACCCGAGGGTCACCCTGGAACCTGATGCATGACGAGATTAACAGTAGGTGGAATGAGTGTCGGAGACGAGTCGTGACGATGACGTACGAAGCGCTGAATTACCAGTTACATGGGAGTACGTCACGTAGGCTGGTAAGTACTTAAGAACGATCGCGATTACCGCGAGAACAATTATTTTCTATTCGGTAAACGAGCGGGATATAGAAGAAGGTATATGGAACTGACATACTCGCCCGATGATATGTAGATCACACTTTTACAGATAACGCGCACATGAGTCTTAGCATAGGGGTCATTCTTATAGATATTTATAACTACTTAGATATAGACGCACGAATCCCTCGTCATCCAACGTTGTCCCATTCCTTGTAACTTGCTTTGTCCAAACGCAGGCATCCCATATCGTGCAGCCATGTACGCTACCTTGTAGCTACTTGTGTTTAAGGGCTGGCATCCCACGTCGTCCAACGATGTCTTCCTGATTAAATCTTATGAAATCTGAATAGCTGTAAAGAGAATATATTAACCTAAATATGAACATGAAAGGAAATAGGAGCGAGACGAATAAAGACCGCAAGTGTTAACCATATGGAAGGAACAATCCATCGAGGAGACAGAAGCGACACATACATGAAATGAACCGGAATTTGAGATAACAAACCAACAATTAAGGGATCCAGAAATAGATGTAAAGAGATGCTGAAACAAAAATAATGTTGGGGATGATGCATATGTGGAGTGATGAATGGCTATCAACTAGCCCGAAGATCTTGAAAATGACAATCTGTCACCATCGCCTCACCAACACCTGAGCCAAATAAACCTATAAACTGAATATGTTGATTAGACGTGGAAAACAAGTGATTTGTAAGGGGAACAATAGGACATTAAAAACAACAAAGAAATGTTTGGATAGAAACGAGAAAATGAAACCGGGAAAGAAGATGTTAATAGAACTGACTTACCAAAGCCGACATGGCTTAGCCAGCTGCTCAACTCTGTCCCACGGTACGGTCGCCAAGGTTCCGCTGATGATGTCCCGGAAGCTCCTTGTCCAGACCCCGAAGTGTCCCGTCCGACCTCCAGCCGGTGAAGACCTGAGCAGTCGCGCGGTGCCCTTCTTATCTGACACACAATCGGTTGCAGAAGTTGGCCGAGGATTTTCGATATATGTCGGATGCCCTAATATCCACTTCTTCTCTATTATAGACGATATTTTTTTAATTTTTCTATTTCTATTGTATATGTATGTTTGAAGTATCCGTTATTAACTATTTCAATATGGTATTACTAATAAATTCAACAATTTTTCCAAATGAGTAATAACATTCACAGGATACCCGAATTAAGGAATCCTATTGCACGCGACGTTGTGTCGAATTACCCGTATTAGCTTTTACATGTTTTTTTATGTTTACGGATAAGGATTTTACCGTCCTACCAATATGGGACATTATTCTAACATTTTTTCTCTATGATTTCCTCTTCGGGAATATCTGAAGAATACTCTATTATGAAGCAAATTCGTATCATATGACAGAAGTCATAGAACGATCTATGAATATTCATAGAAGGTGCGCTCGGAGATTTAATTTTAAATTCATAACTAGTTACGTTTATTCAGAAAGAACAATAACTTTAATCAGAGACATTGATTAACTCAGGATACCATCGTCCATCTTGTAAGACGAGAATGATCCTCCTAACTTTCTCACTGCTTACATTAGGCTTAGCGCACGTTTTTTTAGAAACTGTGGATGCTAGAAGAATACAAATTACTCATTCGGCTTCATTAAAGTAAGCTCTAAAGGAATTACAAAATGGTTATTACAGATTTAATGGGAATTCATATCATATGTTACAGTGTTGCGTAATTCTATCTATTCCCATATAAAATTCATTTAATCAGTGATACGAGGAATTAGTAATTAAGCCTTCTATCTTATTTTCATGCCATCCATATTTATTAAAATTTCATGCTCTGGGCAAATTGTTTTGAAAGTGTACTTAATAATTCATACGTTATTTGACTGCAAATTCATTTGTCGGTATAATAATTGAGTAGCAAATGATATTTTCATTTTGTTAGCAAATGATGTGGGTAGTTGGGTACGCTCATTGCCATTTTTATAATTGTCCTAACTTTTCTTATTCGGACGTAGTGAGATATTCAAAGGCAAGGAATTTCTTCCACGATATCACGTTTATCACCTTTACCTTTATAATGTATCAATAACCACCCATTAAGGTACTGTATTAATTGTGCATTCTGTTCATAATCCACTCCCTATCCCATTCGACTAATATTAATTATCCTATTTTCACAGTAGCTGCATATATTTAAATATACGCTTGCCTATATTTCACAGTAGACTAAGAGAAACCGTATAATCGACAGACTGGTAGTTCCAATAGACGGTGGTAGCAGATTCATATATCGTGAATTATGAATGCTAATAGAATATGTAATTGTGATTAAATTAAACTTATCGTTATATAGAAGTCACTGGATTCCTTCACCTGTCAATTTGATTGGTGTCCTCGGAAATAGGTATACAGAGAGCGTCCGTAAACCTAATGCTAAGCACAGCCCGAGTTCAAACTACCTTCATCCTGCTCCACGTCAAACTTACTCCAGGAAGGTCTCCAATTTAACTAGGCCTCTTATCCTGAATACCACTCACACCACCCAATGCACGTCCCTCGGTGTTCCTTAACAAATCTCGTCCTCCCCCATTTTCCCAAAAATTTAGATGAAAAATTTCTGATTTATTCTTCTGAGAGGTGTTCTTCCACTCTACATTGTTATATACACACTCAGATGACCCTTCATCGCTTATTCAGTTTTGATTTTGCAACCTTCCCTCGCGATTTGTCCTATCTACCATCTACCTAGCCTGACACGTCTGAATACGTCACGAGAAAGAGGATTGATCCTTTGCACATGTGTAATTGTGTTAGTATAGCGGCAAGTCCTAGCCGCAACGAGATCATTATACGCGAAGGAGAAACGTAAAGTTGGTGGTCAAACGTGCGAGTGCGGTAAGCCCTATTCTATCTTAGTTTGTGCCGAACGACTTCCAACGAAGTTGCTCATACATGTACACTTGCTTGTCAGAAGCACCAATGCTGGAAACCTGGCATTAAGCCAGGATTCGAACTAGTACGTCGAGCCATGTAAGTGGATCCTGCTTCCGACAATGATAAATACAATACGAGTGAAGTCAGTCTCTAAATCGCTGACCTCTACTGGCGCCGCCATAAGTAGTTCTACAGTTCGTTACTTGGCTTTCCTCCGTTCGAAGGTATGAGACATGGGAGAGCCTATTTAAGATCTCCTCTCCTTCATACAACAAAATTTTCAGCCTCGAATAGCGTTTCGCTATGGTATGAGCATATAATTGTGAATGAAAGAAAAATTTTCATGATGCAAAAGATTAAGAGAATTGGATTTGACCATGATATTAATGAAGAAGCGGGCACACTTGCAGAAAATGTGTGAAAAAGAAGTCGTACATTCCATGAATCTCAAATTATTGTAAAAATGCACGTGAAATTAAGGTAAGCATGTACTATTGGATGAAAAGCCATGGGGAAGGAGGTAAGTCGATTTCGCCAATTAAAAAGCATATTTATAGAGGAATTTCATAAAAGATAGCTTATAATGGGTAAGAGCCTAATTTTAGGTATGCAGGTAGAATTAGTTTGAATATGTACTATAATATTAATGTAAGTTACAAAAAAAGTGTATCATTATGATCATTTAAAGATCGGAAATATCTCGTTTCAAAGATATGAGAGAAAATGGCACATTTAATCTGTATATTTTACAGTTGTTTACATGGATACAGTTATTCCATCAGCCGTACAAAGCTTCTCATATATTCCTAAAGTGGGACATATACTCGTCTTCTACAATTTTCCTGTTATATTCCCTTCAATACATAATATTTGCATGGTGCTACAAGTATTTATAGTGCTCCTGTATTACTTAAGATTTTTTTTCACAACTTACTCTCACGAAAAGTTGATCGACAATTTGCCTACCACTTGTATCTCTAGAACATATTTATTGATCTGCAATTTATTTCCTATTTTCATCTTCAGTAACCAGTAACAATGAAGACACTGAAAAAGACAGCACATCATGGAAACACGAAAATACCGTTAATCCTTTTTTTCAAAACACATTCTTTATTGCAAAAGTATCTGCCGGTGCTGACATCTGGTTGAATCCGCTTTATATCTAGGAAATGAAAATGTTTTAAAAGAACAAAGGGTTAATTGTTATTTCCATTGTCGTAATTAACAGGATTCACCTCTGCCTTGTTACACGTTTTCTAAAAAATTACGTCGCTATATCTTGCTGAGTATAATTCTGCAGTCACTATGTATCTGTCCAAGTTTCGCCACACAATAAACTGGATCTGATCGATTCGCCCTCAGCATCCTCTACATGCATATATTATTCGGCTACAGTGAATGAGTGGCAATAACACGTATCGAGACTTCTATCTCAACTTTGTCATAGTTGAGAGAAGGATGGTGAACGATTATGTATCGAGGGGATTCATTGAGGGGATATCTGACCGCAGTGGTCGATTCCACGTGCTCAGATGAAGCGAGGTTGTGGAATAGAATGTGGGATAAGATGTGCTCTTTATCCATTTTCTCGTTTTCGAGTGGCGGACGCTTGAAAGGTCGAGGACTCGGTAACCAATGTTTATATGCGCTGCGGAATATCATTTCTGTTCAGATATTGCAGTTATTCGGCAGTTAACCTTTGAATATAAGTGCCTCGTGTTCAGGAATTGATTGCTTTACTCATAAATTGATGGAGATGATATCGATTTTTTTTATCGAAGGTACTTGGCCCCGCATTTTTTCATTTTTATGAGATACTCTCGGATGATTGTGCTTCAGCACTGGATTCGGGACGTAAAATTGGTATGCCGAAATTTGTGTGAGGTCTGCTGTTCGATATTAGAGCTTCCGAGCTACAACGAAAGTCTGAATGAAGTATACATATTATACCATGTTATTTAATGGAAATAGGTAAGTATATATAAACCTGCACTTACTTTAATGACAAATATGAATAACAATTTTGTTTCAAAAAGAGTATTTTTTAAATAATTATGAAAACAGAAAATCAGGAAACCGTTACTATAATGGGTTAGATAGTCCTAATGTTAAGTTTTACTTTATTTCATACGAATCTGTGACATAAGATTGACATAAGGAAAATTATGTATATGTACGTCAAACTTGGGTTTCAAGTATGGATAATTTCGTATTTCGATAATTTTTTATTTTAATATTATTGGGTAATTTGTATCCTTCTTAAGTATGCGTTTGATTAAAAAACACGAAACTCTCAGAAATAGCTGGCATATCTGCTACGCAGATAGGAAAACAGTGGATGTTGTAATTTTAATGTAAATGTCCACTATTCGATGTTTCCGTTTCGTATCTTTGATACTTTTAAGGCTTAAGGCTATTATTTCTGTTAGAAGCGTTACGTACAGAGCAATTAATTTTACGATAATTGGAAACAGTTCCTCTGAGTATATTTGTGTGTGTTGGATTGCGCGGCCTAACCGAATGCTGGCAAGACGTGGATATCGATTAAGTTCCTCATTCGGGGGAATACTCGCTCGAAAGTCTTACATGCGCTCTGCATTTACGCGAGAAATGTGTTACCCTCTGCGAAGAAGAAGTTGGCTGCATTTGTTGGGTAAGATAATGTACACGATTACCATATATTTATAGGATAATTTGCTTCTACCTAAAGTTAAAGTGAACTTACACTTCACGGGATTTAGCAAAGTTTCGCTCAATTCTGAATGAAATTATCATCGCTTTTAAGCAAAGTAATGCATTACATCGAGTTTAAACCCTTAGCCCCTATGCCACTAGTAACCGGAATAGTAATAACCTTTAACGCACGCTATAGGTTTATTTATTCCTTGATCTGTCGGAATACTGTTAAGAGATCCCTAAACGTCGCTAACGGTACTGAAGGGAGTACAAATTTTATTTTCTATATATACAGTTTATTTTATTTGAAGCGAATTTTAATATGTATTATAGAATTTGTTTTCTATCTTCACAAGAAAAATAGTTATCCACCAATAGAAGCAGTCCCTAGTGTTATCTTGACAAAATAACATTTTATTGAGTAATAGCATGACGAATATGAGTTGCAGAGGATATCTTTCTCAGTTACTACCAACCATGGCTGATTAATTCATCTGAAACCTCATATCTCGGAATAAATTTTATTTCTAAGCCATTATTGAGGATTCTCTATAGAGGTCTTTGATCTAGCATTTACCACAGTATAACAAAAATCTTGAAAACGTTATACGTAATTTCATATTATTAGCGTGAAGCTGCGCTAAACTATAATACGTAGGAAGCACGTAATAAAAGATTTTAAATTCATTCCGTGCAATATTATCATTTTCACATAATTTCTCATTTCATTCCTCCGGTTACCGGAATATCATTCCGTATTTTACGAACAAACGTATGTACTATACTCACTATACAAATTCTACCAAAATCACTGTCTCAAAACACATAAACTAACCTAAATAATTTATACAGTACAAATTCCAGTACTATATCCTATTATCTTCCCTATAACATGTTTCCAAAACTTCTACGAAAATGACAACTTAAAATGCAGACCGAAATATCTTTTCTCATTTTCGTATTTGCCTGTAGCACTGACACGCGCTTCGTTACCAAATTCGCATTAACACATATGTATTATGAAATCCTAGGAAAAGAAGTCGCAAGGGACATTCGGTCCTTCAATTGGTATGCGTGCGCGCAACTATTCTCGTGATTCTTTCTTGCGATTCTCTGTCGTGTGTGTCGAAGAGAAAGGGAGGCCTACAAAGATTGGACGATGTCTCATAAGAGAAGTAAAGTGTTACACAGACGCATACATACACATGGGAGTCGAAATAATGTGCGCCATTTCTGGCCCAGCTGGGGCCATAGCACGTGACCGGTGTCGTTAATGCTTCATTAGCAATTGTCTCACGTCCTCCAAGCCGAAACACCGTGCACCATATTTCATTTCGTCCACCCCGCCCCTAATATTATGGCGACCATTCCTTTGCTCGAATTCCTCCATCGCGATCGCTTCTTCGCGCCACAATTAATTTCCATTCAATTTACTGGCGTAATTCATGTGTCAGAGGTCTGTTCTACCAGCTTATGTCGTTTTCAAAAATTTCGTGGCTGAATTTGAATACGCGTGATCGTGGTCGACCGTCTATCGCAGATTTTTCGCTGTCTTAGAAATTCGTTGGAGTAAAGATCTTTCATTTTTATTCTTTACTCTTGTATATGTCGAAAGAAACTTTCCTCCTTAAAGATTGCTTCATAATTTAATGGTTGTAGAATATGATGTGGAATCAGTCTATTGCGGAGCGAGATTAATGGGACAGGTATTTTGAACTAACGACTAAAATAAGGAGAAATGCAATATTCACAAGCTATTGTAGATAGACTAAAAGGGAACAAAAGTACTCTCATGGTATACTAAATCACTCAATAAAACTATTTGTATGTAGAATTCTACCGATGTATCTATTTCAGGTTGAATTCAAATTATCACCTCCGAATTAATTTGGATATTACTTGAATGCTTTGTTGTATGAAAGAAACAGGAAAACATATTATTCTACGAAATTTAGAATGCAACCACTTCCGAGCGTTTCTATTTACATAACGAAATTCCATAGTCCTCAACATTTGATAGAAGTTAGCATACTATATTAAACAGTGCTAACCCGTGAAGTCCACCTCGCTTTGAAAAACATCTCACTGATTGTCAATGCCGACTTATAGATTGAATAGTACCCTGTGACGTCATTGCAAATCATTAACCAAATTATTTTATTCCCGGAAAGTATTTTTAATTTAGAATGACAAATCGACTTCTTTCAGATCACTGTATACATATCAATTCAGATAAAGTTAAATACTACGTATACCGGAACATACACAGCAAAATTTACCTTAGTTCAATCACGTATATACATGCAAACATTCATCTCAGGCACAACAAATGACGAAATTACTTGTATGAAACCAATAAAGAACGATAGTGTACCTAACTAAAGTGGAATATTATTAGCAATATGAATCTATTCATAAACTCCCATCCCAGACACAAAAGATATCGAAGTTATTCACGAAATAATGCAGTCATAGCTACGCTATGCGACAAAATGATATTACGCTCTATACTTTTCTGTGTTTTTCGAGTAACTCCAGTGCGGTACATGTCGGTAAGAAAAATTTCCTTTTGAGAATGAACAGTTCTCATTACACGGTGGACGTTAGCTTTACACAAACAAATTAAGAAAAGCTTTGAAGAGACTTTAGCTGTTTTTAGTATATTCCGTAGCGATAAAAATGGAAATAGCAAAGATCAACAGCATTCATTTATTTATTTCATAAAACTGTCATGTCAAAGGTATTTGCTCCTGGATTCTGATTCGTCACATAGAATTATGAAAGATGTTAATTGGGAGAATTTTTGAAATCCTATCCTCGTTGATCTCTCTATCCTTCGATACATTCTTCATGCAATATTGCGTTGCCGCGATTTCTCATATAAACCGGTAAAATTTGTGTAAGGTATACTAGATGGTAATTAATGTTCGCTTGAGGTGTCAAAGACAGGAGACACTAAGTGAATACGTATGTGACGAGTTTGTACATGGAATTTCGTTATAATGGACATTAAAATCTGCAGGCTGTGAAGTCATTTTGTCGCGTAACGTACAACAACACTTGTCCGAAGTCAAAACTACTTCCTCCCTGATTGCCAGCAGCCACAGACCAGAATGAAGTCATTAGTTAAGACGGGTGCATAGTTTGATCGTGATACTGCTCTCACATGCCATCCCGTTTCCCGAATCCATCGTGGAGCCTCGGTGTCTGCATCACGATGGCGATGGAGAATGATGCTCGAATATTGTACCTTACGTACTAAATAACTGGCTGAATCGAGTGTTTGGGGATATTGTGAAGTCTAAGGAGATATAGTCGATTCGCATGGAGGAACGCATAACGGAACGACGAGCGGTTTTAGGAAAAGGGGAAATGAAAAAGGACGCGGGTAGACGTGGCAAAGTGGAAGTTGCACTGATGAAAAGAGAAAGATGAATGCGCCCTCTGCCTTTCTTCCCTCTCACTCCTCTCTCCACGATTCTTATTCGTAAATCGCGGGATACAGCCAAGCAACAGCTAAGTGCACAGTTTGGTATCCTAACCTAGCGCAGCTAAACATGATGTACCCTTACTTAGCATTACCTGCCCTGCCATACCTAACCTAACCGCACCGGATCACAGCACTGCGCAGGATAAGCCACTAGATCACAGCAAATTGCAAAATACCAGCGAACAGCAGCGAGTAGCACAGATTCCTTTTCCATCAAACCTAACCACACATAACCTACCCTACCCCATCTTAAATATCCTAACGACAACAGAAGACTGCAGGGTGTGACACACATAAGCAGAGCACAAAGCGCCAAGTATAACCGGATGCAGTAAATTGCACAAATACCTAAACGAACCTAAACCAACATAACCTAAGCTATTTAAACAACACAACACAACATAATGAACCCTTTTGTGCTGTAACTTCCCCAACCTAACCGCCTCAGAGCGCATTGGAGCGCAGTATGGTTAACGATACGACTACATATCATCAAATATCACAAGTTTCTGACCTTACATTGCCTAACAACACCGAACACCTCCTAACTTAACCAAATCATACAACTTCTACCCCAATTATCCTAAAGAAAGCGGAGCGAAGCAGATCGCAGCAGGGCAAATTATAGAACGGGATAACACCGAACAACGTAGATTACCCGTGATAAGTACAAGACTGTTCCGAATAAAAGATCCACCGCTTCGAGGCACAGAAAAGTGCAGCGGAGCAAATCAGGGCGCAGCAGAGACCCACAGAGCACAGTAAAGCGCAGGACACAACGGTGTAACAACTAATAACACTAGTCCCTGGCTTAGCCTAACATAACCAAACCTAAGCATAGCAATGCAAACCGGAGCGTAATAGAGCACGGCAACACGCCGGAGACCACCGAAATACAGTGGTAAGCACAGGTACCTTACCTAAGCCAGCATAACCTGGTCAAAGATTTCATACCCAGCAGCATATAACCTAGCGGAAGCAGTGCAAGTCGGAGCACTTGTGAGCACAGCAGAGTCCAATAATGCGCCAAAACCATAGAAATGCAGCGAAAAACACACATTCGAAATCCAACCTAACATAACCAATCCAAGCCTGACATTCACTACCCTAGCGTGCACTACTCCCCCTAACCTAACTACAGCATGGGTCAGCAGGACGCAGGAGAGCGCAGCAAATGGCAGGAGAGCATAGCTGTGCGCGAAATACTACGAAATTCGAACGAAACCACAGATTCCTATCCCGAGCTAACCTAACCTCGCCCATCCATAGCAGAGCACGGCACAGTGCCGGAGAGGACAGCAGAGAGCAGCACACCACAGTAAAGCGCCGTAAGCCACTGCTGGCATCGAATTGCACATATTCCTGTTCTAGGAATATCCTTCGTTGCATACCCCAACCTTACCACACTAGAGGATAACCGAGCGACCGTGACGCAACAAAAACGAGCAGCTCATGGTGAAACGACAAACACCACCGTATAGCAGCGAATAACGCAGACTGCTCTCCTACTCTAACCTGACCTAACATGAGAAGCACTAGCTTCTCTAACCCAACTTTAGCGGGAGACTTCATTTTGCATCAAAGTGCAGCAGAGCGTGGCAGACAACACTTACTCGCTAAATTCAAACGAATAGCATCATTGCCATTTGTTTAATCTCTTCACAGGTCGAGGAGTACTATGGAAATCGCTGAATGGTCAGTGGATGTATGAATTACGGTCACAGATATCAACAATACAGTAATGAATTTATTCACACAAGCATTACTGTAATTACTCAGCTAATCTACACACTGACCATTCATGTTCTGTAGCTATTCAAGAATGATCAGAATAAACATCAATCACCGCTTGATATACTTACAATTGAGGATACAGGCAGGAAATATCCACCTACATACTGCTATAGCCATTGTATTAATACATTGGCCGAATGATTGTATTGCTTAGCAATTCTAGAATTGTCAATGGACTGACGAGTTATCGTCGGAGTAATTGAGTTTGGATGGCACGGTACTCAGTATATCTATCTACACAGTCCGTTAACCATTTGATTATTCTACACATTGATAACTTTTATTCCATAGAAATTCCAGAATGATCAATGGATAGTTCATTTATCGCTTGTGGTAATGAAAATTGACAATGCAGTTCAGGGTATATCCGTTAACAGTATCATAAGGAATGAATTAATAGTCTCACTGATCGTATGAATTCAATAGCAGTACAAGAAATAACAATGGGTTGATCAATTATTACACGAGATACTTTGAATTGAGTACGGTGTATTAAGTACGGCAATCTACAGGCTACCAATGCAATTAAATTAAGCAACCAATTGATAATTTTTGTTGCATAGCAATCTCAGAATTGTCTATGGATATATCATTTATCGCTTGTGACATTAAAGAGTGAGATTACAGTGCCAAGTGTGTTCACCTAAACATAAATACAGCCATTGGATTAATCTATTCATTGATCATTAAATTCTATAACAATATCAGAGTGTTCAATATGCAGATGAACTATGCCTACAGATGTTAACAATTTACAATTCAGTACTGTCTTCATATAGCCACACAGCACTTTAGTGGTAGATCTAAACAATTCACTGATTATAAAAACTCTATAGCAATAGTAGAAGCATCCAGGGATGCATTAATTTCGGCTGCAGACGTTAACAATTGACAATGCGGTACATGGTATAGCCATATGCACGGCACAGCAGCAATTGGATTAATCCATCAATAAATTACATAAGTTCCAATGCAATTTTGGAATTATCAACGGATTGATCAAGTATCGCCAGATATATTAACTTTTGGGAACGCAATGCGTAGTATAGCCGACTACACATTTCTATAGTCATTGGATTCATCTATCCACTGATCATCCATGTACCACTGCAGTTTTAGAATGGACAATAGATAGGACAATGTTTGCTGGAGATAACAATTATTGACAATAGAGTAGCTAGTACAGCCATCTATTTTGTACCGTTGCCACTGAATTAATCTGTTTATTGCTCTTCTATGTTCTATAGCAATTACAGAATGATTAATGAATAGATGAACTGTAGCTAGAGATATTAAGAACCGAAAACTTGCATACGGGTATTTAGCATATCCACCTACACATAAAATTAGAAATTGGAATACTCTATTCACTGGTCATTCAATTCGATAGCAATTCCAGAAATGTCAATGGATAGATTAATTATGGCTACAGCTACTAGCAATTGACGTTGATTATAGCCACCTGTTGAGTACTATAGCCATTGGTCTAATCTTCCGTCAATGCTCATATAAATTCAATAGCAATTCTAAATCGTTCAATATATATACCAATTATTTCTAGTGCTTCTAACAATTGAAAATATAGTGCTGCGAACAGCCACATATGCAGTACTATAGTCACTTGAGTTATTTATCGAATGATCACATTAGTTGCGTAGCAGTTACAGAATTATTGACGGATATATCAGATATGTATAGGGATATCAGCAATTGAGTATACAGTACTAAGTTTAACCATCTACAAAGAAATATTTGATTTGATTTAATCTATTTGCAGGTAATCCACATTCTATAGAAAAGCTAGAATGACCAATGTGTAAATCAACTGTCGCCAGAGATTTCAGTAGTTGGCAATAGGGCAATGAGGTTTTCCACCTAAGCAATTATATAGCCATTGGTCTAACCTACACACTGATTACCACAATTACCTAGCTTTTCCGTGCTGATAATTGGGCAGATCAATTATGTCTAGAGGTATTAGCATTGATAGTACTGCACTGAATGTAGCAATCTACACAGTACTGTAGCCATTGCAGTGGTGCACTCACCAGCAATTTAAATTATACAGCAGTCCTTGAATGATCAACGGATAGCCCAATTATCGCGGGAGATATTGACAATTGAAAACACACAACTGAGTATTCTTATCTTCACGCTAGCACAAACGTTGCATTAGTATGCTCACTCATCACTTTTATTCTATAGCAATTCAGGACCGATAAATGTACAGGTAAATTACCGCTTGAGGTATTGACAAGTAACAGCGCAGTCTTGAGTACAGCCACCGACAGCACTAGAGTCACTCGGTTAATCCGTACAATGACCATTTCATTTCCATAGAAATTCTAGTCTTGACAATGAATAGATCAATTGCCATTGGAGATATTAGCAATTGACAGTAGAGTACTGAGTGCAGCCATCTTCTCGGTACTGTATCCACTGGTTTGATCTATTCACAGACCATATAGATCCTGTAGCAATTCCAGAATTATCAGTGTATAGATCGATTATGTGTAGAGATATTGACAGCTAACATCAAAATACCGAGTACGTTCACCAACACGGTACAATGTCCATTGACATAATATATTGGCAGTTCATACAAATTCTGCAGGAATACCAGAAGTACATATGGATAGATCAATTGTCGCTAGAGAAGTCAAAATATAACTATATTCCACCTGAGTATGTCCATCTGCGCGGTACAATATCCATTGGCTTTATCTTGCCACTGAACAGGTGAATTGTATAGCAACCCTTGCATGACCATCGGATGGATCATTTATCGCTGGAAACGTTTACTTATGTCAATACAGTACTGAATAATGCCATCTTCAGTGTACTATTGACATTTGACTAGACTACGCACCGAGAATTAAAATTCTAACGCAATTGTAGCATTGCCAATAGATAAGCAAATTATCGCTGCAGACACTAGCAATGGACAATACGGTCCTGAATATAGGCATGGTACACTGTACCATAGACATTGTTTTAGTCTATACAGTGATCATATATATTTTGTGGCAACTCTATCGTGGGCAATACATAAATGGTGCATCCCTAAAGAAAGGAGCAATTGATAATACGTTACAGAGTATAACTGCCTACACTCTGCTATTCCCATTGGATTAATCTATTCACTGACCCTCTTAACTCCAGAGCAATCCCAGTATGATGTCTTGATATATTAAATATTGCCCGGGATATTAACATTTGACGTCACAGTGCTGTGAATATACAAGTACACTGAGCTACTGTCATAGAATTAATCATTTAACTGATCACTAAGTTCCAGAACAAGTCTAGAATAACCAGTGGATGGGCCAGTTGCTGTCCCAAAGATTAATGCTTGACAATACAGTATTGTGTATAGCCACTGACACGGTAATATAACCGGTGAGTGAATCTATTCACCGATCACCTAAATTCCGTAGCAAATCTGAAATGTAAAATGGACAGATCGATTGTCGCTCCAGTTATCCGGAACTGGCCATGCAGTAGTGTGTACAGCCGTCTATAGTGTCCGACAGCCATCAACATAGTAATGTAGCAGTACGTTTATCCTTTTCAGTCACCATTGCATTTGCAGCATTTCCATTATGATCAACAAATGGATCAATTGTTGCTAGGGATATTAGCATTTGGCCGTACAGTACTGTGTACAGCCATATAGTTTGGACTATAGCCGTTCTAATAATCTATTCACTGACCACACAAATTCTGGCACTGGTCCAGAGTGTTCAATGAATTCATCAAGTCTGACTAGAGAAATTAGCATCTGCCATTACGTTACTGAGTCCATGAACCTACGCAGGGCTATAGCCATTGTATTAATCAGTTCATTGATCATTACATTACGTATCAATTCCAATATGATTAATGGATGGATCAGTTATCGTTAGAGATAGCAGCAAATGACAGTGAAGTACTGAGAACAGCCATATGCACAGCATTGTAACCGCTGAATCAATCTATTCAGTGATCATAGAAATTCCGCTGCAGTTCTAGAATAATCAGTGGATAGACGAAATGTCGCTAGGGACAATACGGCCTATCCATTGACAATTCTATAATTGCTATAAAGCGTAGCTCATCACGGGACAGATTACACCTTCCGCTGCTGTGCTCTGTTGGCGCATACGCTAAGTTGCGTACTGTCAGTTGTTAATATCTCAAGCCGTAACCGCACGATACATTCGCAGTTCTAGAATTGCTGTGGAACGTGAACCATCAGTATGCCAATTAGTTAAGCGCCTATAGTACTGTGATGATGGCTGAATCCGGTAATGCCTCCTCGATTGTTAATATCACGAGCGATAATCCATTTGTCATTCGTCATTCCATGGTCGTCACAGAATGCAAGTCATCTGTCAACAGATTATTCCAACGAAACAGAGATCGGCTCATGGTATCGGTATGAAAGTTCGACTTTATTGACATTTTCGACTACTGTCCGTGAGCGAACTAATTATCTTACTGCCAGCTGCGAATATATCTAACCAAAGCTGTTCTATTTAATGACTTTTCTAGGATTACTGTGGAATTCGAATCTTCAGAGAACATATTATTGCAACATGAATGACAAAATCCGATCTGTTATGGCTTGAGATATTAACAACCGACAACTTAATACAGAATGGAGCCTTCATCACATTACCGCAGCTCTTGGTCTAACTTGCTCCCAGGTGATATAGATTCTAAAGCAACTCCTGAATATCCCGTGCATAGATCAGTTGTGGCAAGTGATATCTACAATTGACAGTGCGAAACATAGACCGCCCACAAACTGAACCCTGCTGCCGCGGGATCAATCTGTTCACAGAAGACAATAGCTCTACAGCAATTTTAGGATGGGAAAGTACAGATCCATTATCGTTCGAGATATTCACGACTGAAAAAGCAGTACTGAGTACAGCCACAAACAGAGTACAGTAGCCGTTGGACTAACATTTTCACTGATGATATATATTCCACAGCAGATCTAGAATAATCAATGCACACACCAGTTACGGCTAGGGATATTTACATTTGACAGGACGGTCCTTACAGCGTCCACCAGCAGAGCACTCTAACTGGTGGATTAATTTGTTCAATGATGATTTACACTCAATAGCCACTCTAGAATAACAAAAGACAGACACATCACCTCGCGAAACGTTAACAACTGACATCACACTACCGAGTAAAGCCATCAACACGTTACTGTAGCAGTTTGATTAATTTGCCAGCTAATGATCTGCATTCTACAGCACTTCTGGAGTAACCAATTGTGGTACAGTTATGACTTGCGATATTTACAATTGAAAGAGCGGCCCTTAGTGCATCCACCGACAGAGCAATGTAGCCGCTGTATTAATCTGTTCGCTCATGATTTAAGTTTCATCGCAATTCTAGGATCACATCATACAGATCAATCATCGCAAGAGATATTAACGATTGACAACACAGCCCTGGATGGAGCCAACATGAAATTCCTGAAGACATTGGTATAATTCGTTCACTGATGATTTAAGTTCCACAGCAATTCTAGAATAATCTATGTATCTATAAGTTATGACTGGATAAATTTACAATTGGCAGTAAGGGACTTAGTGCGTCCACCAAAACGGCACTCCAGCCTTTGGACTAGTCCGTTCGCTGATGGTTGAAATACTATTATAATAGCAATTCCAGGTGGACAAAGGGCAGACTCACTTTCGCTCGAGCCATTAACTATTGACAACACTGTACAAAGTACAGCCATCGTTCACAGGCTGTAGCCGCTGGAACAGTTTATCACTGACGATTAAACATCAACAGCCATTCTAGAATAATCAATGCATGGTACGGTTATGTCTACAGATAATTATAAGTTCTAGAACAGTTCTTGGAACTTCCTCCAACTGAAAATAATTTCTGTTGGATTAATATGTTCGCAGATGATTCAAATTCTATAGCAATTCTGGGATGCCAAATGACGGATATATTGTCGTGCGAGATGTTAGCAATTGACAAAGCTACACTGACTACAGCCATCACTAAATTTCTGCAGCCGTGTAATTAATTTATTCGCTTCAGGTTTAAAATGTACAGCAGCTCTGGAGTGACAATAGCAGACTCATTACCGTTCAGGATATTAAAAACTGACAACACAGTACAAAGGATGTCCCAAAACAGAACCCTGTATCCGTTGTACTAACATGCCCACAGGTAACTTGGATACCACAGCAATTCCAGAATAATCAGTGTATGCATCTGTTATGGATAGAGATGTTTACAATTGTCAGTACTGTAGTAAGTACATCCACGAGCAGAGCACTGCAGCCGATTTATTAGTATGTTCCATCATGATATCGATCTTATAGCCATTCTGGAATAGCAAAAGTAAGGTCTATTGTTCCTAGAGATGTTAACAATTGAAAACACAGTAATGTTTACTGCCATCATTAGGGTAAAGAAGCCGTTTCCCAACCTTCTTCCCTGACAATTTGAATTCCAATGGCACCCCATAAAAGCGTAAGGATATTACCATTATGGGTAGTGATATTAACAGATCACATTACGGTGATTCGATCTTCGGCGAAGGGAGCACAATTTCCGTTTGAATAAACTGTTCACCGAATATGCATATTATACAGGAATCACGGAACGAAGAATGATGTTCCATTATCCCTCGATAAACTGACAATTAACAGCACAGCGCTGAGGACAGCCATCAACAGAGTAATATAGCCGTTTTTCTATTTTGTTCGCCGATGATGTAAATTCGAAAGTGATTCTAGAATAATCAATGCTGAATACGGTTACGCTTTGAGATATTTGCAATTGGCAGTACTGTGCTTCGCATATCTGCCAATGTACCACAGCTGAGGTTCGATTGATTTGTTCAATGAGGATGTACACCCTATAACAATTTTAGAATGACAAGATACTAACCGATTATCGCGATACAGCAATTGACAACACGGTCCTTAGTACAGCCATTGTAACAGTAATGTTGCCGTCGGAATAATTTGTTCACTGATAATATAATTCCACAGCAATTCTGAAGTAATCAATGTACATTGCGCTTATGGCTCGAGATATTTCTAATTGATAGTACTGAAGTTAGTAAATCCACCAGCAGGGCGCTGCGGCCGCTGTATTAGTCCGGTCAATGATGATTTAGATTCTATAGCTAACCCAGAACGACAAAAGGCATATTCACTATCCTCCGAGATATTAAAAATTGACAACACATTACCGAGTACAGCTATTATGACCTTCCTCTAGCAATCGGTCTACTATGCTCTCTGATAACGCAAATTCCAAAGCAATCCTGGAATACCCAATGTATGTTACGATTATGTCTTGAGTTATTTCCAATTGACACTATGGTGTCTAATGCATCCACCAGTATAGAAACGTAGCCGACAGATAAATCTGTCAAGCGATGATTTAAATTCTACAACAACTCTAGAATGACAAAATACAGTTCCACTGATTCACGTGGTATTAACAGTAGTCGACAAAGTACTGAGTACAGCCATCACCACAGTAATGTAGCGTTTGGACTACTTTGGTCACTGAGAACTTAAATTCGAAAGCTACTCGTGAATGACCTACGTATTGTGCGGTAATGGCTGGTGACATTTACAATTCACAGTACGGCATTTAGCACACCCTTCACAAGAGCAGAGTCGTCACTGGATTATTCTGCTCGTTAATGATGTATACACCACAGCAATTCTGGAACGGGAAATGCAGATCCATTACCCCGCGATTATTGTACACAGTACTGAGTAGAGCCATCGTCACAGTACTGTGGCCGTTTGTTTACTTTGTCCACTTATGGTGTGAATTCCATAGCATCTCTGGAATAATCAATGTATATTTCGGTTATGGCTTCAGATATTTCCTGATGATATTGCGGTACTTTACACATCCGCCAATATTACACCGTTGTCGTCAGACTAATCCGTTCAATGATGGTATATATTCTGTAACAAACCTAGAATGACATAATACAAATCCACTGTGTCATCGCTGTAATGTAGCAATGCCGCTGTTGGGCTGCCTTGGTCACTGATGATATAAATTCGAAAACGATTCTAGAATAACCTACGAGTATTGCGTTTATGGCTAGTGACATTCCCTATTGACACTACGGCGCATATTACATACACGAACTTATCACTGTAGCCTTTGAATCATTGTGCTCTGTATGATATGTATCCCATAACATTTCGAGGATGACAAAATGCAGATCCACTCTCCCTCGAGGTATTAGGAATTGACACCACGGTACTGAATGCAGCCACCATCACATTAATGCATCCGTTGAGCTACTTTCTTCGCAGATGATTGAAATTCGAGGGTATACTCTAATAACCTATGTACAATGTGGTGAAGGCTAGTGACATTTACAATTGAGAGTACGGCATCTAGACATCCTCCAACGGATCACTGATGCCTTTGGATTAATCTGTTCACTGTTAGTGCACATTCCTCAGCAATTCTAGAGCGAGAAATGCATATCCATTATACATCGTGTTTTAGCAAATGACAACACGTTGCTGAGTACAGCCATCATAACAGTATTGTAGCCGTTGAAAGACTTTGTTCGCTGACGATATAAATTCCAAAGCAATTCCAGAATGATCAATGTACATTACGGTTGCCTTGTGATATCTTCAATTGATAGTACGGCACTCATTACATCCACCAATACAGCACTGCAGCCGTTCGGTTATACCCTTCAATGATGATTTAAACCCTATGGCGGCCCTAGAATGCAAAAATACGGATCCACAGACCCTCGAGGTGTTAGAAAATCCCAACAAAGTACTGAGTACACCACCCGTCAGGGTAATGTGGCGGCTGGATTGCTTTCTTTCAGTGAGAAGGAAAATTCGAAAGTGATTCTAGAATAACATCTTTATAGTGCAGTTATGGGCAGTGACATTCAGAATTGATAATACGACATTCAGTACATCTTCAAACAGATCTCTGTCGCCGTTGGATTAATCTCAACACAGATGCTGTACATTCCTCAGCATTTATTGAAGGAGAAATGCAGATTCATTATACCTCGTGACATCAAACATACGACAACAAAGTACTTTGCACAGCCAGCGTCACAGTATTGCAGCCGTGGAATAACTTTGTTCACTGACGATGTATATTCCACAGCAATGTCAGAAAAATCAATGTATATTACGGTAGCCTTGTAATAATTCCAATTGACAGTGCGGTACTTAATACATCTACCAATGAAGCGCAATTGCCGCTGGATTATACCTTTCTATGATGACATAAATCCTACAGCATTCCTAGAATGAAAAAATGCAGTTCCACTGTCTCTCGAGATAATAAGAGTTGATACAACTGTATTGACTACAGCCATTATGAGAGTAATGTAGACGATAGACCATGTTGTTCACTGATGCTTGAAATTCCAAAGCAATTCCGGAGTAGTTAATTTATTTTACGTTTGTCTTGAGATATGTGGAATTGACAATGCGGTATTCATTACATCCACCAGTATAGAACTGTAGCCGCTGGCTTAATATGTTCAGTGGTTATTTAAATTATGTAGCAATTCTAGGATGACAAAATACGGATCCACTGAATCTCGGTGTATTAGCAATTTTCAACACAGTACTGAGTACAACTCCCATCACGCTATTGCGGCGGCTGGTCCACTTTGTTCACTAACAAGGATAAATCTCAAGCATTTCTAGAACAACCTGTGTATAGTGCGGTGAAAGCCAGTGACACTTACAGTTGACCGTACAGCACTTGGCACATCTTTCATCAGACATCTGCTGCCGTTGGATTCATCTGTTCATTAATGACGTACATGCCGTGTAAATTCTAGAGCGCGAAATGCAGATCCGCTATCACTCGAGATGTTATAAGTGACAAAACAGTACTGGGTACAGACATCGTCACAGTATCCTAGCCGGTGTATAACTTTACACAAGGACCATGGAAGTTCCAAAGCAATTCTGTAACAATTCATGTGGAAATAGGTTCGGCTAGTGACGTCTTCAATTGACATTACGATGCTTAGTACGTCTACCAACAGGGCACTATTTCCGTTGGAATAATCCGTTCGCTGGTTACATGCATTTTACAGCAATTCAGGAATGAATAATGAAGATGCATCTTACCTCGATGTATCAGCAATTGACAACACAGTACTGAATACTGCCATCACAACAGTAATGTAGACGTTGAATAAGTTTGTGGAGTAATTACGAAAATTCCAATGAATTTCTGGAATAACCTTTGTATATTACGGTTATGTCCCGAGGTACTACCGTTTCACTGTACGGAACATATTACAAGCAAAGATATGGCACTGTGATCGCAGGGATGTGGTGTTGAATGATGATTTAAATTGTATAATATATATAGAATGACAAAATATAGGTCCATCATCCCTTGAGATATTAACCATCGTCACCGCAGTACTCAGCACAGCCATCGCCACAGTAATGTGGACGAGCAACTACTTTGATCTCTGATGACGGAAATTAAAAAGCAATTTTGGAATAATCCGTGTATAGCTCGGTTTTGGCTTGTAACGTTCACAATTGACAATACGGTGCTCACTACATCTACCAACAGAGCACCATTGCCGTTCACTGACGATGTACATTCTACAGTAATTCAGGAATGAATAATGAAGGCACATTTTACCTCGAAGTATCAACAATAGACAACACAGTAAAGATTACAGCCAACATCAAGGAATTTTCGCCGCTGACTAACTTTGACCACTGATGATGAAAATTCCAAAGGAACTGCGGAATGATTGTTCCATATTACGCTTATGGTTTGAGACATTTCCAATTGACAATACGGTACATACTAGGTACACCAGCACAGCAATGTAACATTTTGATTATTCTGCTTAATGATTATTTAAGTTCTATAACAATTCTAGAATTACAAAATACACACCCACTGACCCCCGAGGTATTAGCAAATTACAACACAGAAATGACTACACCACCACCACGTAATGTAGCCGCTGGACCACTTTGTTCACTGATAACTTATATTCGAATGTGACTCTAGAATAACCATATCATAATGCGGTTACGGCTTCAGTTATTTACAGTTGACAGTACGGCATATAGTACATATTCCATCAGATCGCTGTTGCCGTTGTATTGATCTGGTCAATGACTATATATATCCCAAAGAAATTCTAGAACGAGAAACGCTGATCCGTTACATCTAGAGGTATTAGACTGTGACAACACAGTATTGAGCATAGCCATTATCACAGTGATGTAGCAGTTGGGCAACTTTGTCCGCTTATGGCTTAAATTCCAAAGCAATTCCGGAATAATCAACTCATTGTACGGTTATGGCTTGAGACATTTCCAGTTGAGAGCGCGGTACATTTTACTTCCATAAATATAGCACTGTAGGGGTTGGAATATTCTGCTAAATGATCATATATATCTTATAATAATTCTAGTATGTCAAAATACACATCCAGCGATCCTCGGGATATTAGCAATTTACAACACAGCACTGAGTGCAGCCTCCATCACAGTAATGTAGCCGTCGGACTACTTTGCTCACTGATGATGGAAATTCTAATGTAATACTTGAATGACTTATGCATAGTGTGACTAGTGATATTTGCAATTCACAGTACGGTAATTGTCAAATCGACCAAGATAGCACTGTTTCCTTTGGTTTAAATTGGTCACTGAATATGTATGTTGCACATAAATTGTAGAACGAAAGATGACCGTCCATCATCCCTCAAAAAATTGACAATTGTCAACACATCACTGAATACAGCCATCGTCAAAGTAATGCAGCCGTTGTACTGCTTTGTTGAATGATTGTGTAAATTCCGAAGCATCTCTAGAATAAACTGTCCGGTAATTATTACATCTACTAGCAGAGGACATTTGCGGTTCGATTAAGGAGCTCACTGAAGTTGTATATTCTTCCGCG